>NC_092088.1:7805663-7830663 GCF_045679555.1 Salvelinus alpinus
TCTCTCTCGTTCTACTTCTCGTTCTCTCTCGTTCTCGTTCTCTCTCGTTCTCGTTCTCGTTCTCTCTCGTTCTCGTTCTCTCTCGTTCTCGTTCTCTCTCGTTCTCGTTCTCTCTCTCTCTCTCGTTCTCTCTCTCTCTCGTTCTCTCGTTCTATATCTCTCTCTCTGTCTCTCTGTCTCTCTCGTTCTCTCTCGCTCTCGCGCTCTCTCTCTCGTTCTCTCTCTCTCGTTCTGGTGTGGTTTGTGGTCTCAGTGTACAGTCTGTACTGGTATGGTTTGTGTTTTCAGTGTATTTGCTCATGTTTTTCTTACATACTAACTTCAATAACACAGAAAATATGAAGGGACTATCTTTTCTCTCCGTCTCTCCACTATATTCCCAGGTATATCAGCCCACCTCTAGGATCAGATTAGGAGCATGGCATCAGTCATTCCATGATGCAATACAACTAGGGAACACTTTGGGGTCTGGGGGGTGGCAGGTAGCCTAGTGGTTAGAGCGTAGGGACTGTAACAGAGAGGTTGCTGAACAAGGTAAAACAATCTGTCGTTCTGCCCCTGAACAAGGCAGTTAACCCACTGGTTCCACAGAAGGCTGACATTGTAAATAAGAATTTGGTCTTAACTGATTTGCCTGGTTAAATAAAAGTAAAATATATATATATTTATATATAGCCCCTGCAATGCCTCACCTACTAACAGCTGAATGACATGTGTCTGATTGATGTATTTGAAAGACAGTAGAGCAGGGCAGTCAACCCTCTTCCAGGTGATCTACCGTCCTGTGGGTTTCCAGCCCAACCCTCTTCCTGGTGATCTACCGTCCTGTGGGTTTCCAGTCCAACCCTCTTCCTGGATATCTACCGTCCTGTGGGTTTCCAGCCCAACCCTCTTCCTGGTGATCTACCGTCCTGTGGGTTTCCAGTCGAACCCTCTTCCTGGATATCTACCGTCCTGTGGGTTTTCAGTCAACCCTCTTCCTGGATATCTACTGTCCTGTGGGTTTTCAGTCCAACCCTCTTCCCGGAGATCTACAGTCCTGTTGGTTTTCAAACCAACCCTCTTCCTGGAGATCTACCGTCCTGTGTGTTTTCAGGTTAAACCTCATCCTGGATGTCTACCGTCCTGTGGGTCTTCAGCCCAACCCTCTTCCTGGAGATCTACCGTCCTGTGTGTTTTCAGTCCAAACCTCTTCCTGGATGTCCACCGTCCTGTGGGTTTTCAGTCCAACCCTCTTCCTGGAGATCTACCGTTCTGTGGGTTTTCAGTCAACCCTCTTCCTGGATATCTACCGTCCTGTGGGTTTCCAGTCCAACCCTCTTCCTGGATATCTACCGTCCTGTGGGTTTCCAGTCCAACCCTCTTCCTGGATATCTACCGTCCTGTGGGTTTTCAGTCCAACCCTCTTGCTAGATATCCAACATCCTGTGGGTTTTCAGTCCAACCCTAATTTAACACACCTGATTCTACTAATTAGCTGCTCAACAAGACCTTAACTAGCTGAATCAGATATGCTAAATTAAGGTTGTGCTGAAAACATACAGGACAGTAGATCTCCAGGAAGAGGTTTGGGCAGCCCTGAAGTAGAGCATGTTATGGGAATTACATTAAATTGACAGGTTAAGGTTGGACACTAGTGCTTGCAGAAGTCCTACTTTTGTGTTTCACAGACTATTCCCAGTAAGTCTAATAGTGCGCTATTGGCCCTGCACAAAAGTAGTGCACTACACAGATAATAGGGTCTCATTTGGGATTCACCTATGTTATGTGAATTTCATCACATTGATAGGTTTGACACTGCAAGTCTTTAATGCAGTAGACCTGTTTTCTTATGTTCAAAGTCTCACCTGGCTAGGGAAGTTTCCTCCCATCTTTAAATGTACAGTATCACAAGGCTACAGAGGCCTAGGGTAGCTTCCTCCCATCTTTAAATGTACAGTCTCACCAGGCTACAGAAGCCTAAGGTAGCGTCCTCTCATCTTTAACTAGTTCTAAATGCTGACCGCTATTAGAAATGAAATGAATAGCTTCAACATGGAATATTCTAGCTGTGTGCCTAGATGTTCCTTCCTAAAAGAGACCCCTCACAAGGTCACTACAGACCCTGGTTCAGAGGGGCGTCACTACAGACCCTGGTTCAGCGGTCTAAGACACTGCATCTCAGTGCTAGAGGAGTCACTACGGACCCTGGTTCAGAGGGGCGTCACTACAGACCCTGGTTCAGTGGTCTGATGCACTGCATCTCAGTGCTAGAGGAGTCACTACAGACCCTGGTTCAGAGGGGCGTCACTACAGACCCTGGTTCAGTGGTCTAAGGCACTACATCTCAGTGCTAGAGGCGTCACTACAGACCCTGGTTCAGCGGTCTGAGGCACTGCATCTCAGTGCTAGAGGAGTCACTACAGACCCTGGTTCAGCGGTCTGAGGCACTGCATCTCAGTGCTAGAGGCGTCACTACAGACCCTGGTTCAGAGGGGCGTCACTACAGACCCTGGTTCAGAAGGGCGTCACTACAGACCCTGGTTCAGAGGGGAGTCACTACAGACCCTGGTTCAGAGGGGCGTCACTACAGACCCTGGTTCAGAGGGGAGTCACTACAGACCCTGGTTCAGAGGGGCGTCACTACAGACCCTTGTTCAGAGGGGAGTCACTACAGACCCTGGTTCAGAGGGGCGTCACTACAGACCCTGGTTCAGAGGGGAGTCACTACAGACCCTGGTTCAGAGGGGAGTCACTACAGACCCTGGTTCAGAGGGGAGTCACTACAGACCCTGGTTCAGAGGGGAGTCACTACAGACCCTGGTTCAGAGGGGAGTCACTACAGACCCTGGTTCAGAGGGGAGTCACTACAGACCCTGGTTCAGAGGGGAGTCACTACAGACCCTGGTTCAGAGGGGAGTCACTACAGACCCTGGTTCAGAGGGGCGTCACTACAGACCCTGGTTCAGTGGTCTGATGCACTGCATCTCAGTGCTAGAGGAGTCACTACAGACCCTGGTTCAGAGGGGCGTCACTACAGACCCTGCTTCAGTGGTCTAAGGCACTACATCTCAGTGCTAGAGGCGTCACTACAGACCCTGGTTCAGCGGTCTGAGGCACTGCATCTCAGTGCTAGAGGAGTCACTACAGACCCTGGTTCAGCGGTCTGAGGCACTGCATCTCAGTGCTAGAGGCGTCACTACAGACCCTGGTTCAGAGGGGCGTCACTACAGACCCTGGTTCAGAAGGGCGTCACTACAGACCCTGGTTCAGAGGGGAGTCACTACAGACCCTGGTTCAGAGGGGCGTCACTACAGACCCTGGTTCAGAGGGGAGTCACTACAGACCCTGGTTCAGAGGGGCGTCACTACAGACCCTTGTTCAGAGGGGAGTCACTACAGACCCTGGTTCAGAGGGGCGTCACTACAGACCCTGGTTCAGAGGGGAGTCACTACAGACCCTGGTTCAGAGGGGAGTCACTACAGACCCTGGTTCAGAGGGGAGTCACTACAGACCCTGGTTCAGAGGGGAGTCACTACAGACCCTGGTTCAGAGGGGAGTCACTACAGACCCTGGTTCAGAGGGGAGTCACTACAGACCCTGGTTCAGAGGGGAGTCACTACAGACCCTGGTTCAGAGGGGAGTCACTACAGACCCTGGTTCAGAGGGGCGTCACTACAGACCCTGGTTCAGCGGGGCGTCACTACAGACCCTGGTTCAGAGGGGCGTCACTACAGACCCTGGTTCAGAGGGGAGTCACTACAGACCCTGGTTCAGAGGGGAGTCACTACAGACCCTGGTTCAGAGGGGAGTCACTACAGACCCTGGTTCAGAGGGGAGTCACTACAGACCCTGGTTCAGAGGGGAGTCACTACAGACCCTGGTTCAGAGGGGCGTCACTACAGACCCTGGTTCAGAGGGGCGTCACTACAGACCCTGGTTCAGAGGGGCGTCACTACAGACCCTGGTTCAGAGGGGAGTCACTACAGACCCTGGTTCAGAGGGGAGTCACTACAGACCCTGGTTCAGAGGGGAGTCACTACAGACCCTGGTTCAGAGGGGCGTCACTACAGACCCTGATTCAGAGGGGCGTCACTACAGACCCTGGTTCAGAGGGGAGTCACTGCAGACCCTGGTTCAGAGGGGCGTCACTACAGACCCTGGTTCAGAGGGGCGTCACTAAAGACCCTGGTTCAGAGGGGAGTCACTACTGACCCTGGTTCAGAGGGGAGTCACTACAGACCCTGGTTCAGCGGTCTGATGCACTGCATCTCAGTGCTAGAGGCATCACTACAGACCCTGGTTCAGAGGGGCGTCACTACAGACCCTGGTTCAGCGGTCTGATGCACTGCATCTCAGTGCTAGAGGAGTCACTACAGACCCTGGTTCAGAGGGGCGTCACTACAGACCCTGGTTCAGTGGTCTGATGCACTGCATCTCAGTGCTAGAGGAGTCACTACAGACCCTGGTTCAGAGGGGCGTCACTACAGACCCTGGTTCAGTGGGGCGTCACTACAGACCCTGGTTCAGAGGGGCGTCACTACAGACCCTGGTTCAGAGGGGCGTCACTACAGACCCTGGTTCAGAGGGGAGTCACTACAGACCCTGGTTCAGAGGGGAGTCACTACAGACCCTGGTTCAGAGGGGAGTCACTACAGACCCTGGTTCAGAGGGGCGTCACTACAGACCCTGATTCAGAGGGGCGTCACTACAGACCCTGGTTCAGAGGGGAGTCACTGCAGACCCTGGTTCAGAGGGGCGTCACTACAGACCCTGGTTCAGAGGGGCGTCACTACAGACCCTGGTTCAGAGGGGAGTCACTACTGACCATGGTTCAGAGGGGAGTCACTACAGACCCTGGTTCAGAGGGGAGTCACTACAGACCCTGGTTCAGAGGGAAGTCACTACAGACCCTGGTTCAGAGAGGAGTCACTACAGACCCTGGTTCAGAGGGGAGTCACTACAGACCCTGGTTCAGAGGGGAGTCACTACAGACCCTGGTAAAAAACAAAATCCCAATCCAACGCATCTGCCGATGTAACACTTCCTCATCCGTGGTGAAAGGTGACAGAGCGGTGTTTCGATGTAACACTTCCCCATCCGTGGTGAAAGGTGACAGAGCGGTGTTTCGATGTAACACTTCCCCATCCGTGGTGAAAGGTGACAGAGCGGTGTTCCGATGTAACACTTCCCCATCCGTGGTGAAAGGTGACAGAGCGGTGTTTCGATGTAACACTTCCCCATCCGTGGTGAAAGGTGACAGAGCGGTGTTCCGATGTAACACTTCCCCATCCGTGGTGAAAGGTGACAGAGCGGTGTTTCGATGTAACACTTCCCCATCCGTGGTGAAAAGTGACAGAGCGGTGTTCCGATGTAACACTTCCCCATCCGTGGTGAAAGGTGACAGAGCGGTGTTTCGATGTAACACTTCCCCATCCGTGGTGAAAAGTGACAGAGCGGTGTTTCGATGTAACACTTCCCCATCCGTGGTGAAAGGTGACAGAGCGGTGTTTCGATGTAACACTTCCCCATCCGTGGTGAAAAGTGACAGAGCGGTGTTTCGATGTAACACTTCCCCATCCGTGGTGAAAGGTGACAGAGCGGTGTTTCGATGTAACACTTCCCCATCCGTGGTGAAAGGTGACAGAGCGGTGTTTCGATGTAACACTTCCCCATCCGTGGTGAAAAGTGACAGAGCGGTGTTTCGATGTAACACTTCCCCATCCGTGGTGAAAGGTGACAGAGCGGTGTTTCGATGTAACACTTCCCCATCCGTGGTGAAAGGTGACAGAGCGGTGTTTGTCAAACCATAAGACGTCTAGTAAAATCCCTCTTCTCACATCAACGCCTGAGTGTCCGAACAGTTTGGCCGAGAAACTATGATGAGACTCTCACAAACACCATGGTGTCCCCCGTTTTGATCTATGACCCCCCCCCCCCACCCCCCCCTCCACACAAGTAGTCAGGAGACTCTTCTGAAGTCGCTGATCTACCAACCTCTGTCCGTAACGTCCAAACCGTTTGGGATACACACTAACATGACCCCTCCGTGGAAAGGTGAGATTCTCGGGAACACGTACATGTCGGTTGCTTTACTCTGGGACGTCGTCAGGCTTCACAAGACTCGTATGAAGGTCCTCCGGTACCAGTTGAATAAAAAACAAAATATAAGTATATATGGAGTTTATTTAGTAAGAAAAAATAAGGGGTTAAACACATGTAAATATATATATAATAAACATGTTTCCTGATCTTCCTTATAGCTCTCAGATATTCAGAGCTTCCTTTAGATGTTTTGGGGGTGAGACTACAGTATCTGTAGTTACATGAGGAGAATCTGTCATTCTATGCATTTCTATGGGCTCATTGCAGTAAGGCCAAATTCAATTGTTCATCAAATCATTTTTTTTTAATGTATTTTCTTTATACTTCAAGGGGTCTTAAAACTCCAAATCAAATAGCAAAATGATCCTTGGTGTGACCTTCTTAAAACAATTCCATATATACAGTGCATTCGGGGAAGTATTCAGACCCCTTCCCTATTTCCACATTTTGTTACGTTACAGCCTTGTTCTAAAATGGATTTAAAAACAAAAAATGATCTTCATCAATCTACACACAATACCCCATAATGACGAAGCAAAAACACGTTTTAGGAAATGTTTGCAAATGCATATATATTAAAAAGAAACATAAGTATTCAGACCCTTTGCTACGAGACTCGAAATTGAGCTCAGGTGCCTCCTGTTTCCATTCATCATCCTTGAGATGTTTCTACAACTTGATTGGAGTCACCCTGTGGTAAATTAAATTGATTGGACATGATTTGAAAAGGCACACAGCTGTCTATATAAGGTCCCACGGTTGACAGTGCATGTCAGAGAAAAAAAACAAGCTATGAAGTTGAAGGAATTTCTCCTGAAGCATTGAAGGTCCTCAAGAACACAGTGGCCTCCGTCATTCTTAAGTGGAAGAAGTCTGGAACCACCAAGACTCTTCCTAGAGCTGTCCGCCCGGCCAAACTGACCAATCAGGGGAGAAGGGCCTTGGTCAGGGAGGTTATGATCGAAGACTTAGGTTGCAAAAATGTCAAAAAAAATGTTTTTGCTTTATCGTTACGGGTTATTGTGTGTAGATTGACGAGGGGGGTTATGGGTTGTATATAGATTGATGAGGGGGTTACTGTGTATAGATTGATGAGGGGGTTATTGTGTGTAGATTGATGAGGGGGTTATGGGTTGTGTGTAGATTGATGAGGGGGTTATGGGTTGTATATAGATTGATGAGGGGGTTACTGTGTGTAGATTGATGAGGGGGTTATTGTGTGTAGATTGATGAGGGGGTTATGGGTTGTGTGTAGATTGATGAGGGGGTTATGGGTTGTGTGTAGATTGATGAGGGGGTTACTGTGTGTAGATTGATGAGGGGGTTATGGGTTGTGTGTAGATTGATGAGGGGGTTATGGGTTGTATGTAGATTGATGAGGGGGTTATGGGTTGTATATAGATTGATGAGGGGGTTACTGTGTGTAGATTGATGAGGGGGTTATTGTGTGTAGATTGATGAGGGGGTTATGGGTTGTGTGTAGATTGATGAGGGGGTTACGGGTTGTGTGTAGATTGATGAGGGGGTTACTGTGTGTAGATTGATGAGGTGGTTACTGTGTGTAGATTGATGAGGGGGTTACTGTGTGTAGATTGATGAGGGGGTTACTGTGTGTAGATTGATGAGGGGGTTACTGTGTATAGATTGATGAGGGGGGTTATGGGTTGTGTGTAGATTGATGAGGGGGTTACTGTGTGTAGATTGATGAGGGGGTTATTGTGTGTAGATTGATGAGGGGGGTTACTGTGTGTAGATTGATGAGGGGGTTAAGGGTTGTGTGTAGATTGATGAGGGGGTTACTGTGTATAGATTGATGAGGGGGGTTATGGGTTGTGTATAGATTGATGAGGGGGTTATGGGTTGTGTGTAGATTGATGAGGGGGTTATGGGTTGTGTATAGATTGATGAGGGGGTTACTGTGTATAGATTGACGAGGGGGTTACTGTGTATAGATTGATGAGGGGGGTTATGGGTTGTGTATAGATTGATGAGGGGGTTATGGGTTGTGTGTAGATTGATGAGGGGGTTATGGGTTGTGTATAGATTGATGAGGGGGTTATGGGTTGTGTGTAGATTGATGAGGGGGTTACTGTGTATAGATTGATGAGGGGGTTACTGTGTATAGATTGATGAGGGGGTTACTGTGTATAGATTGATGAGGGGGTTATGGGTTGTGTATAGATTGATGAGGGGGTTATGGGTTGTGTATAGATTGATGAGGGGGTTATGGGTTGTGTATAGATTGATCAGGGGGTTATGGGTTGTGTATAGATTGATGAGGGGGTTATGGGTTGTGTATAGATTGATGAGGGGGTTATGGGTTGTGTGTAGATTGATGAGGGGGTTATGGGTTGTGTATAGATTGATGAGGGGGTTATGGGTTGTATATAGATTGATGAGGGGGTTATGGGTTGTGTATAGATTGATGAGGGGGTTACTGTGTATAGATTGATGAGGGGGTTATGGGTTGTGTATAGATTGATGAGGGGGTTATGGGTTGTGTGTAGATTGATGAGGGGGTTATGGGTTGTGTATAGATTGATGAGGGGGGTTATGGGTTGTGTATAGATTGATGAGGGGGTTATGGGTTGTGTATATTGATCAGGGGGTTATGGGTTGTGTATAGATTGATGAGGGGGGTTATGGGTTGTGTATAGATTGATGAGGGGGTTATGGGTTGTGTATAGATTGATGAGGGGGTTATGGGTTGTGTATAGATTGATGAGGGGGGTTATGGGTTGTGTATAGATTGATGAGGGGGTTATGGGTTGTGTGTATATTGATGAGGTGGTTATGGGTTGTGTATAGATTGATGAGGGGGTTATGGGTTGTGTATAGATTGATGAGGGGGTTATGGGTTGTGTATAGATTGATGAGGGGGTTATGGGTTGTGTATAGATTGATGAGGGGGTTATGGGTTGTGTATAGATTGATGAGGGGGTTATGGGTTGTGTATAGATTGATGAGGGGGTTATAGGTTGTGTATAGATTGATGAGGGGGGTTATGGGTTGTGTGTATATTGATGAGGTGGTTATGGGTTGTGTATAGATTGATGAGGGGGTTATGGGTTGTGTATAGATTGATGAGGGGGTTATGGGTTGTGTATAGATTGATGAGGGGGTTATGGGTTGTGTATAGATTGATGAGGGGGGTTATGGGTTGTGTATAGATTGATGAGGGGGGTTATGGGTTGTGTATAGATTGATGAGGGGGTTATGGGTTGTGTATAGATTGATGAGGGGGTTATGGGTTGTGTATATTGATCAGGGGGTTATGGGTTGTGTGTATATTGATGAGGTGGTTATGGGTTGTGTATAGCTGATAAGGGGGTTATGGGTTGTGTATAGATTGATGAGGGGGTTATGGGTTGTGTATAGATTGATGAGGGGGTTATGGGTTGTGTATAGATTGATGAGGGGGTTATGGGTTGTGTGTAGATTGATGAGGGGGGTTATGGGTTGTGTATAGATTGATGAGGGGGTTATGGGTTGTGTGTAGATTGATGAGGGGGGTTATGGGTTGTGTGTAGATTGATGAGGGGGTTATGGGTTGTGTGTAGATTGATGAGGGGGTTATGGGTTGTGTGTAGATTGATGAGGGGGTTATGGGTTGTGTATAGATTGATCAGGGGGTTATGGGTTGTGTGTAGATTGATGAGGGGGTTATGGGTTGTGTATAGATTGATGAGGGGGTTACTGTGTGTAGATTGATGAGGGGGTTACTGTGTGTAGATTGATGAGGGGGTTACTGTGTGTAGATTGATGAGGGGGTTACTGTGTATAGATTGATGAGGGGGGTTATGGGTTGTGTGTAGATTGATGAGGGGGTTACTGTGTGTAGATTGATGAGGGGGTTATTGTGTGTAGATTGATGAGGGGGGTTACTGTGTGTAGATTGATGAGGGGGTTAAGGGTTGTGTGTAGATTGATGAGGGGGTTACTGTGTATAGATTGATGAGGGGGGTTATGGGTTGTGTATAGATTGATGAGGGGGTTATGGGTTGTGTGTAGATTGATGAGGGGGTTATGGGTTGTGTATAGATTGATGAGGGGGTTACTGTGTATAGATTGACGAGAGGGTTACTGTGTATAGATTGATGAGGGGGGTTATGGGTTGTGTATAGATTGATGAGGGGGTTATGGGTTGTGTGTAGATTGATGAGGGGGTTATGGGTTGTGTATAGATTGATGAGGGGGTTATGGGTTGTGTGTAGATTGATGAGGGGGTTATGGGTTGTGTATAGATTGATGAGGGGGTTACTGTGTATAGATTGATGAGGGGGTTACTGTGTATAGATTGATGAGGGGGTTACTGTGTATAGATTGATGAGGGGGTTACTGTGTATAGATTGATGAGGGGGTTATGGGTTGTGTATAGATTGATGAGGGGGTTATGGGTTGTGTATAGATTGATGAGGGGGTTATGGGTTGTGTATAGATTGATCAGGGGGTTATGGGTTGTGTATAGATTGATGAGGGGGTTATGGGTTGTGTATAGATTGATGAGGGGGTTATGGGTTGTGTGTAGATTGATGAGGGGGTTATGGGTTGTGTATAGATTGATGAGGGGGTTATGGGTTGTATATAGATTGATGAGGGGGTTATGGGTTGTGTATAGATTGATGAGGGGGTTACTGTGTATAGATTGATGAGGGGGTTATGGGTTGTGTATAGATTGATGAGGGGGTTATGGGTTGTGTGTAGATTGATGAGGGGGTTATGGGTTGTGTATAGATTGATGAGGGGGGTTATGGGTTGTGTATAGATTGATGAGGGGGTTATGGGTTGTGTATATTGATCAGGGGGTTATGGGTTGTGTATAGATTGATGAGGGGGGTTATGGGTTGTGTATAGATTGATGAGGGGGTTATGGGTTGTGTATAGATTGATGAGGGGGTTATGGGTTGTGTATAGATTGATGAGGGGGGTTATGGGTTGTGTATAGATTGATGAGGGGGTTATGGGTTGTGTGTATATTGATGAGGTGGTTATGGGTTGTGTATAGATTGATGAGGGGGTTATGGGTTGTGTATAGATTGATGAGGGGGTTATGGGTTGTGTATAGATTGATGAGGGGGTTATGGGTTGTGTATAGATTGATGAGGGGGTTATGGGTTGTGTATAGATTGATGAGGGGGTTATGGGTTGTGTATAGATTGATGAGGGGGTTATAGGTTGTGTATAGATTGATGAGGGGGGTTATGGGTTGTGTGTATATTGATGAGGTGGTTATGGGTTGTGTATAGATTGATGAGGGGGTTATGGGTTGTGTATAGATTGATGAGGGGGTTATGGGTTGTGTATAGATTGATGAGGGGGTTATGGGTTGTGTATAGATTGATGAGGGGGGTTATGGGTTGTGTATAGATTGATGAGGGGGGTTATGGGTTGTGTATAGATTGATGAGGGGGTTATGGGTTGTGTATAGATTGATGAGGGGGTTATGGGTTGTGTATATTGATCAGGGGGTTATGGGTTGTGTGTATATTGATGAGGTGGTTATGGGTTGTGTATAGCTGATGAGGGGGTTATGGGTTGTGTATAGATTGATGAGGGGGTTATGGGTTGTGTATAGATTGATGAGGGGGTTATGGGTTGTGTATAGATTGATGAGGGGGTTATGGGTTGTGTGTAGATTGATGAGGGGGGTTATGGGTTGTGTATAGATTGATGAGGGGGTTATGGGTTGTGTGTAGATTGATGAGGGGGGTTATGGGTTGTGTGTAGATTGATGAGGGGGTTATGGGTTGTGTGTAGATTGATGAGGGGGTTATGGGTTGTGTGTAGATTGATGAGGGGGTTATGGGTTGTGTATAGATTGATCAGGGGGTTATGGGTTGTGTGTAGATTGATGAGGGGGTTATGGGTTGTGTATAGATTGATGAGGGGCTTATGGGTTGTGTGTATATTGATCAGGGGGTTATGGGTTGTGTGTAGATTGATGAGGGGGTTATGGGTTGTGTATAGATTGATGAGGGGGTTATAGGTTGTGTATAGATTGATGAGGGGGGTTATGGGTTGTGTGTATATTGATGAGGTGGTTATGGGTTGTGTATAGATTGATGAGGGGGTTATGGGTTGTGTATAGATTGATGAGGGGGTTATGGGTTGTGTATAGATTGATGAGGGGGTTATGGGTTGTGTATAGATTGATGAGGGGGGTTATGGGTTGTGTATAGATTGATGAGGGGGGTTATGGGTTGTGTATAGATTGATGAGGGGGTTATGGGTTGTGTATAGATTGATGAGGGGGTTATGGGTTGTGTATATTGATCAGGGGGTTATGGGTTGTGTGTATATTGATGAGGTGGTTATGGGTTGTGTATAGATTGATGAGGGGGTTATGGGTTGTGTATAGATTGATGAGGGGGTTATGGGTTGTGTATAGATTGATGAGGGGGTTATGGGTTGTGTATAGATTGATGAGGGGGTTATGGGTTGTGTGTAGATTGATGAGGGGGGTTATGGGTTGTGTATAGATTGATGAGGGGGTTATGGGTTGTGTGTAGATTGATGAGGGGGGTTATGGGTTGTGTGTAGATTGATGAGGGGGTTATGGGTTGTGTGTAGATTGATGAGGGGGTTATGGGTTGTGTGTAGATTGATGAGGGGGTTATGGGTTGTGTATAGATTGATCAGGGGGTTATGGGTTGTGTGTAGATTGATGAGGGGGTTATGGGTTGTGTATAGATTGATGAGGGGGTTATGGGTTGTGTGTATATTGATCAGGGGGTTATGGGTTGTGTGTAGATTGATGAGGGGGTTATGGGTTGTGTATAGATTGATGAGGGGGTTATGGGTTGTATGTAGATTGATGAGGGGGTTATGGGTTGTGTGTATATTGATCAGGGGGTTATGGGTTGTGTGTAGATTGATGAGGGGGTTATGGGTTGTGTATAGATTGATGAGGGGTTATGGGTTGTGTATAGATTGATGAGGGGGGTTATGGGTTGTGTATAGATTGATGAGGGGGTGATGGGTTGTGTATAGATTGATGAGGGGGGTTATGGGTTGTGTGTAGATTGATGAGGGGGTTATGGGTTGTGTGTAGATTGATGAGGGGGTTATGGGTTGTGTATAGATTGATGAGGGGGTTATGGGTTGTGTATAGATTGATGAGGGGGGTTATGGGTTGTGTATAGATTGATGAGGGGGTGATGGGTTGTGTATAGATTGATGAGGGGGGTTATGGGTTGTGTATAGATTGATGAGGGGGTTATGGGTTGTGTATAGATTGATGAGGGGGTTATGGGTTGTGTATAGATTGATGAGGGGGTTATGGGTTGTGTATAGATTGATGAGGGGGTTATGGGTTGTGTATAGATTGATGAGGGGGTTATGGGTTGTATATAGATTGATGAGGGGGTTATGGGTTGTGTATAGATTGATGAGGGGGTTATGGGTTGTGTATAGATTGATGAGGGGGTTATGGGTTGTGTATAGATTGATGAGGGGGTTATGGGTTGTGTATAGATTGATGAGGGGGTTATGGGTTGTGTATATTGATCAGGGGGTTATGGGTTGTGTATAGATTGATGAGGGGGTTATGGGTTGTGTATAGATTTATGAGGGGATTATGGGTTGTGTGTAGATTGATGAGGGGGTTATGGGTTGTGTATAGATTGATGAGGGGGTTATGGGTTGTGTATAGATTGATGAGGGGGTTATGGGTTGTGTATAGATTGATGAGGGGGTTATGGGTTGTGTATAGATTGATGAGGGGGTTATGGGTTGTGTATAGATTGATGAGGGGGGTTATGGGTTGTGTGTAGATTGATGAGGGGGTTACTGTGTGTAGATTGATGAGGGGGTTATGGGTTGTGTATAGATTGATGAGGGGGTTATGGGTTGTGTATAGATTGATGAGGGGGGTTATGGGTTGTGTGTAGATTGATGAGGGGGTTACTGTGTGTAGATTGATGAGGGGGTTATGGGTTGTATATAGATTGATGAGGGGGTTATGGGTTGTATATAGATTGATGAGGGGGGTTATGGGTTGTATGAAGATTGATGAGGGGGGTTATGGGTTGTGTATAGATTGATGAGGGGGTTATGGGTTGTGTATAGATTGATGAGGGGGGTTATGGGTTGTGTATAGATTGATGAGGGGGTGATGGGTTGTGTATAGATTGATGAGGGGGGTTATGGGTTGTGTATAGATTGATGAGGGGGTTATGGGTTGTGTATAGATTGATGAGGGGGTTATGGGTTGTGTATAGATTGATGAGGGGGTTATGGGTTGTGTATAGATTGATGAGGGGGTTATGGGTTGTGTATAGATTGATGAGGGGGTTATGGGTTGTATATAGATTGATGAGGGGGTTATGGGTTGTGTATAGATTGATGAGGGGGTTATGGGTTGTGTATAGATTGATGAGGGGGTTATGGGTTGTGTATAGATTGATGAGGGGGTTATGGGTTGTGTATAGATTGATGAGGGGGTTATGGGTTGTGTATATTGATCAGGGGGTTATGGGTTGTGTATAGATTGATGCGGGGGTTATGGGTTGTGTATAGATTTATGAGGGGGTTATGGGTTGTGTGTAGATTGATGAGGGGGTTATGGGTTGTGTATAGATTGATGAGGGGGTTATGGGTTGTGTATAGATTGATGAGGGGGTTATGGGTTGTGTATAGATTGATGAGGGGGTTATGGGTTGTGTATAGATTGATGAGGGGGTTATGGGTTGTGTATAGATTGATGAGGGGGGTTATGGGTTGTGTGTAGATTGATGAGGGGGTTACTGTGTGTAGATTGATGAGGGGGTTATGGGTTGTATATAGATTGATGAGGGGGTTATGGGTTGTATATAGATTGATGAGGGGGGTTATGGGTTGTATGAAGATTGATGAGGGGGGTTATGGGTTGTGTATAGATTGATGAGGGGGTTATGGGTTGTATATAGATTGATGAGGGGGTTATGGGTTGTATATAGATTGATGAGGGGGTTATGGGTTGTGTATAGATTGATGAGGGGGTGATGGGTTGTATATAGATTGATGAGGGGGTTATGGGTTGTGTATATTGATCAGGGGTTTATGGGTTGTATATAGATTGATGAGGGGGTTATGGGTTGTATATAGATTGATGAGGGGGGTTATGGGTAGTATGAAGATTGATGAGGGGGGTTATGGGTTGTGTATAGATTGATGAGGGGGTTATGGGTTGTATATAGATTGATGAGGGGGTTATGGGTTGTATGAAGATTGATGAGGGGGGTTATGGGTTGTGTATAGATTGATGAGGGGGTTATGGGTTGTATATAGATTGATGAGGGGGTTATGGATTGTATATAGATTGATGAGGGGGTTATGGGTTGTATGAAGATTGATGAGGGGGGTTATGGGTTGTGTATAGATTGATGAGGGGGTTATGGGTTGTGTGTAGATTGATGGGGGGGTTATGGGTTGTATATAGATTGATGAGGGGGTTATGGGTTGTGTATAGATTGATGAGGGGGTTATGGGTTGTATATAGATTGATGAGGGGGTTATGGGTTGTGTATAGATTGATGAGGGGGGTTATGGGTTGTGTATAGATTGATGAGGGGGTTATGGGTTGTGTATAGATTGATGAGGGGGTTATGGGTTGTGTGTAGATTGATGAGGGGGTTATGGGTTGTATATAGATTGATGAGGGGGTTATGGGTTGTGTATAGATTGATGAGGGGGTTATGGGTTGTGTATAGATTGATGAGGGGGTTATGGGTTGTGTATAGATTGATGAGGGGGTTATGGGTTGTGTATAGATTGATGAGGGGGGTTATGGGTTGTATATAGATTGATGAGGGGGTTATGGGTTGTGTATATTGATCAGGGGGTTATTGGTTGTGTATAGATTGATGAGGGGGTTATGGGTTGTGTGTAGATTGATGAGGGGGTTATGGGTTGTGTATAGATTGATGAGGGGGGTTATGGGTTGTATATAGATTGATGAGGGGGGTTATGGGTTGTATATAGATTGATGAGGGGGTTATGGGTTGTGTATATTGATCAGGGGGTTATTGGTTGTATATAGATTGATGAGGGGGTTATGGGTTGTGTGTATATTGATCAGGGGGTTATGGGTTGTGTATAGATTGATGAGGGGGTTATGGGTTGTGTGTAGATTGATGAGGGGGGTTATGGGTTGTATATAGATTGATGAGGGGGTTATGGGTTGTGTGTAGATTGATGAGGGGGGTTATGGGTTGTGTGTAGATTGATGAGGGGGGTTATGGGTTGTGTGTAGATTGATGAGGGGGTTATGGGTTGTGTATATTGATCAGGGGGTTATGGGTTGTGTATAGATTGATGAGGGGGTTATGGGTTGTGTGTAGATTGATGAGGGGGTTATGGGTTGTGTATAGATTGATGAGGGGGTTATGGGTTGTGTATATATTGATCAGGGGGTTATGGGTTGTGTGTAGATTGATGAGGGGGTTATGGGTTGTGTGTAGATTGATGAGGGGGGTTATGGGTTGTGTATATTGATCAGGGGGTTATGGGTTGTGTATAGATTGATGAGGGGGTTATGGGTTGTGTGTAGATTGATGAGGGGGTTATGGGTTGTATATAGATTGATGAGGGGGTTATGGGTTGTATATAGATTGATGAGGGGGTTATGGGTTGTGTATATTGATCAGGGGGTTAGGGGTTGTGTGTAGATTGATGAGGGGATTATGGGTTGTGTATATATTGATCAGGGGGTTATGGGTTGTATATAGATTGATGAGGGGGTTATGGGTTGTGTGTAGATTGATGAGGGGGTTATGGGTTGTGTGTAGATTGATGAGGGGGTTATGGGTTGTGTATAGATTGATGAGGGGGGTTATGGGTTGTGTGTAGATTGATGAGGGGGTTATGGGTTGTGTTTAGATTGATGAGGGGGTTATGGGTTGTGTGTAGATTGATGAGGGGGGTTATGGGTTGTGTGTAGATTGATGAGGGGGTTATGGGTTGTGTATAGATTGATGAGGGGGTTATGGGTTGTATATAGATTGATGAGGGGGTTACTGTGTATAGATTGATGAGGGGGTTATGGGTTGTGTGTAGATTGATGAGGGGGTTATGGGTTGTGTGTAGATTGATCAGGGGGTTATGGGTTGTGTGTAGATTGATGAGGGGGTTATGGGTTGTGTATAGATTGATGAGGGGGTTATGGGTTGTATATAGATTGATGAGGGGGTTATGGGTTGTGTGTAGATTGATGAGGGGGTTATGGGTTGTGTATAGATTGATGAGGGGGTTATGGGTTGTGTATAGATTGATGAGGGGTTTATGGGTTGTATATAGATTGATGAGGGGGTTATGGGTTGTATATAGATTGATGAGGGGGTTACTGTGTATAGATTGATGAGGGGGTTATGGGTTGTGTATAGATTGATGAGGGGGTTATGGGTTGTGTGTAGATTGATGAGGGGGTTATGGGTTGTGTGTAGATTGATGAGGGGGTTATGGGTTGTGTGTATATTGATCAGGGGGTTATGGGTTGTGTATAGATTGATGAGGGGGGTTATGGGTTGTGTATAGATTGATGAGGGGGTTATGGGTTGTGTGTAGATTGATGAGGGGGTTATGGGTTGTGTATAGATTGATGAGGGGGTTATGGGTTGTGTATAGATTGATGAGGGGGTTATGGGTTGTATATAGATTGATGAGGGGGTTATGGGTTGTGTATATTGATGAGGGGGTTATGGGTTGTATATAGATTGATGAGGGGGTTATGGGTTGTGTATATTGATCAGGGGGTTATGGGTTGTGTATAGATTGACGAGGGGGTTATGGGTTGTATATAGATTGATGAGGGGGTTATGGGTTGTGTATATAGATTGATGAGGGGGTTATGGGTTGTGTGTAGATTGATGAGGGGGTTATGGGTTGTGTATAGATTGATGAGGGGGTTATGGGTTGTGTGTAGATTGATGAGGGGGTTATGGGTTGTGTATAGATTGATGAGGGGGTTATGGGTTGTGTGTAGATTGATGAGGGGGTTATGGGTTGTGTATAGATTGATGAGGGGGTTATGGGTTGTATATAGATTGATGAGGGGGTTATTGGTTGTATATAGATTGATGAGGGGGTTATGGGTTGTGTATAGATTGATGAGGGGGTTATGGGTTGTGTGTAGATTGATGAGGGGGTTATGGGTTGTGTATAGATTGATGAGGGGGTTATGGGTTGTATATAGATTGATGAGGGGGTTATGGGTTGTGTATAGATTGATGAGGGGGTTATGGGTTGTGTATATTGATCAGGGGGTTATGGGTTGTGTATAGATTGATGAGGGGGTTATGGGTTGTATATAGATTGATGAGGGGGTTATGGGTTGTATATAGATTGATGAGGGGGTTATGGGTTGTGTGTAGATTGATCAGGGGGTTATGGGTTGTGTGTAGATTGATGAGGGGGGTTATGGGTTGTGTATAGATTGATGAGGGGGTTATGGGCTGTATATAGATTGATGAGGGGGTTATGGGTTGTGTATAGATTGATGAGGGGGTTATGGGTTGTGTAGATTGATGAGGGGGTTATGGGTTGTGTATAGATTGATGAGGGGGGTTATGGGTTGTGTATATTGATCAGGGGGTTATGGGTTGTGTGTAGATTGATGAGGGGGTTATGGGTTGTGTATAGATTGATGAGGGGGTTATGGGTTGTGTATATTGATGAGGGGGTTATTGTGTGTAGATTGATGAGGGGGTTATTGTGTGTAGATTGATGAGGGGGTTATTGTGTGTAGATTGATGAGGGGGTTATGGGTTGTGTGTAGATTGATGAGGGGGTTATGGGTTGTGTATAGATTGATGAGGGGGTTATGGGTTGTGTATAGATTGATGAGGGGGTTATGGGTTGTGTGTAGATTGATGAGGGGGTTATGGGTTGTGTATAGATTGATGAGGGGGTTATGGGTTGTGTATAGATTGATGAGGGGGTTATGGGTTGTGTGTAGATTGATGAGGGGGTTATGGGTTGTGTATAGATTGATGAGGGGGTTATGGGTTGTGTATAGATTGATGAGGGGGTTATGGGTTGTATATAGATTGATGAGGGGGTTATGGGTTGTGTGTAGATTGATGAGGGGGTTATGGGTTGTATATAGATTGATGAGGGGGTTATGGGTTGTATATAGATTGATGAGGGGGTTATGGGTTGTGTGTAGATTGATGAGGGGGTTATGGGTTGTGTGTAGATTGATGAGGGGGTTATTGTGTGTAGATTGATGAGGGGGTTATTGTGTGTAGATTGATGAGGGGGTTATTGTGTGTAGATTGATGAGGGGGTTATGGGTTATTGTGTAAAACAATATTTAATCAATTTAGTCAATTTTAGAATAAGGCTGTAATGTAACAAAATGTGGCAAAAAGTCGAGGGGTCTTCAACATCCTACTGGGTTGTAATAGTCACTCACGTCCCCCCTAATAATGGTAGGTATGACTTCCACTGTTCATCACATGCAGTCAATTCCATGAATATATCACAAAATAGTTTTAATTCTAATTTATCTGTGTTGATGTGAGTGTCTGTATATCTGTGGTACATGAATGTGTTAGGGGGATGGCCTGTGAGGAAGGCAGGTACTGTAACCTTACAGCTGAGTCAGCAGTGTACTATGGTGATGGACCAAATGGGCTTAACTTTGATTATTTTATCACCTCTCTCTCTCAATTCAATTCAATTCAAGGGGCTTTATTGGCATGGGAAACATGTGTTAACATTGCCAAAGCAAGTGAGGTAGATATTATACAAAAGTGAAATAAACAATACAAATTAACAGTAAACATTACACATACAGAAGTTTCAAAACAATAAAGACATTACAAATGTCATATTATATATATAGAGTGTTGTAACAATGTACAAATGGTTAAAGCACACAAGTTAAAATAAATAAGCATAAATATGGGTTGTATTTACAATGGTGTTTGTTCTTCACTGGTTGCCCTTTTCTTGTGGCAACAGGTCACAAATCTTGCTGCTGTGATGGCACACTGTGGAATTTCTCCCAGTAGATATGGGAGTTTATCAAAATTGGATTTGTTTTCGAATTCTTTGTGGATCTGTGTAATCTGGGGGAAATATGTCTCTCTAATATGGTCATACATTGGGCAGGAGGTTAGGAAGTGCAGCTCAGTTTCCACCTCATTTTGTGGGCAGTGTGCACATAGCCTGTCTTCTCTTGAGAGCCAGGTCTGCCTACGGCGGCCTTTCTCAATAGCAAGGCTATGCTCACTGAGTCTGTACATAGTCAAAGCTTTCCTTAAGTTTGGGTCAGTCACAGTTGTCAGGTATTCTGCCACTGTGTACTCTCTGTTTAGGGCCAAATAGCATTCTAGTTTGCTCTGTTTTTTTGTTAATTCTTTCCAATGTGTCAAGTAATTATCTTTTTGTTTTCTCGTGATTTGGTTGGGTCTAATTGTGCTGTTGTCCTGGGGCTCTGTGGGGTGTTTTTGTGTTTGTGAACAGAGCCCTAGGACCAGCTTGCTTAGGGGACTCTTCTCTAGGTTCATCTCTCTGTAGGTGATGGCTTTGTTATGGAAGGTTTGGGAATCGCTTCCTTTTAGGTGGTTGTAGAATTTAACGGCTCTTTTCTGGATTTTGATAATTAGTGGGTATCCGCCTAATTCTGCTCTGCATGCATTATTTGGTGTTCTACGTTGTACACGGAGGATATTTTTGCAGAATTCTGCATGCAGAGTCTCAATTTGGTGTTTGTCCCATTTTGTGAAATCTTGATGGTGAGAGGACCTCTCTCAATTCAATTCAATTCAATTGACTTTATTGACATGGCAAGTTATTATTACTTACATTGTCAAAGTATACATATCGAAAAATTTCAATAAAATATATATGTATATATATACACAAAATATATATATATTTATATATAAATAAATGGTGGGACTAACAGCAATAATAATAGTAGTAGTGGACATGGGATTACCATTAATAACAGCTACAACAACAATATTAATCAGAACAACAATACATTAAAGCAACAGTAGTAGACCAGTGTCAACATGACTGAGAAGGCACATGACCTGGTACGAAAGACAAAACAAAACTAAGCTAAATGGGAAATATTATCAACATTACTTTGCATTTTTCACTGGCTGTCCCTCAGGCTGTGGCAGGAGGACACATATTTGGCTGCCAAAACTGCACATTTTGGCTTTTCACCCAACAAATATTTGAATTTTTCTTCATCTTTTATAGTTTCAAATTCTTTGTATTGAATTATAATTTTGGGAAAGAAATATGCTCTTAGGTCTGAGTATTTGTCACAGTGTAGTAGGAAATGCACTTCTGTCTCTACCTCTCCCCTGGAGCAGAGTGAGCACAGCCTGTCCTCTCTGGGCAGCCAGGTTTGTCTGTGACGACCGGTCTCTATAGCCAGACTGTGCTCACTGAGTCTGTACCTAGTCAATGTTTTCCTCAGTTTTCTATCAGTCACAGTGGTCAGATAGTCTGCCACCATGTACTGTCTGTTTAGAGCCAAATAGCATTGAAGTTTACTTTGATTTTTTGTGGTGTCTTTCCAATAGGTTATATATTTTTCTTTTTGTTTTGTGATGATTTGGTTGGGCCAGATTTTCTGAGGGCTGTCCCAAGGCTCTATGGGGTTGGTTTGGGTTGGTGAACTGAGCCTCAGAACCAGCTGGCTGAGGGGACTCTTCTCTGGTTTCATCTCTTGACATTGTAGAGCTGTGTGATGGAATGTTTTAGGGTCACTTGTTTTTAGATGGTTGTAAAATTTGATGGCTCTTTTTTCTATTCGAATGAGGAGGGGATATTGGCCCAATTCTGCCCTACATGCGTTATTTGGAGTTTTTCTTTGTACTTGCAATACAGTCTTGCAAAACTCTGCATGCAATACTTCAATTGGATGTTTGTCCCATTTAGTAAATTCATTATTAGAGAGTGGACCCCATACTTCACTGCCATATAGAGCAATTGGTTCTATAACTGATTGAAAAATTTTGAGCCAGATTCTAATTGGAATTTCAATTTTGATGTTCCTTTTAATGGCATAGAATGCTCTTCTTGCTTTGTCTCTCAGCTCATTCACAGCCATGTGAAAGCTACCTGTGTTGCTGATATTTAGTCCTAGATATGTGTAGTTTTTGGTGTGTTCTAATAGAACTGTGTCCAAATAGAATTTATATTTGTCATCCTTATTTCCGGACCTTTTTTGGAATATCATTATATTTGTTTTTTTTAGGTTAACGGTCAGAGCCCAAGTCTGACAGAACCTGTGAAGATGATCTAGGTGTTGCTGTAACCCCTCTTTAGTGGGAGACAGCAGCACCAGGTCATCTGCGTACAGCAGACACTTGATTTCAGTGTTGTGTAGGGTGATACCAGGTGCTGTCGATTCTTCTAATGTTTTTGCCAATTCATTCATGTAGATGTTAAATAATGTTGGACTTATTGGGCAGCCCTGTTTCACTCCCCGCCCCTGAGAGAAGAAGTCTGTTTGCTTGTTGCCAATTTTAACCGCACATTTGTTTTTAGTGTACATTGATTTAATAAAATCATATGTTTTCCCTCCAATACCACTTTCTATTAGTTTATAAAAAAGACCTTCGTGCCAAATTGAATCAAATGCTTTCTTGAAATCTACAAAACACGAGTAGATTTTGCCTTTGTTTTGGTTAACTTGTTTATCAATTAGAGTGTGGAGGGTGTAAATGTGGTCTGTTGTACGATAATTTTTTAGAAATCCAATCTGGCTTCTGCTCAGGACGTTGTGTTCGTCAAGGAAATGTTGTAGTCTGCTATTTATAATACTGCAGAGAATTTTCCCCAAGTTGCTGTTAACGCATATTCCTCTGTAATTATTTGGGTCAAATTTGTCTCCATTTTTATAGATTGGTGTGATCAGTCCCTGGTTCCAAATATCGGGGAAAATACCTGCAGTGAGGATAATGTTGAAGAGTTTGAGTATAGCCAATTTGAATTTGTGGTCTGTATATTTGATCATTTCATTTAAAATCCCATCAGCACCACAGGCCTTTTTGGGTTGGAGATTGCATATTTTTTCCAATAATTCTTCTTCTGTAATTGGGGTATCCACAGGATTCTGATAGTCTTTGACTGCTAATTCAAGGATTTGTAATTTTTCTTGTATATCTTTTTGTTCTGGGCTCTTTGTTATATTGTTGTAGAGGTTTGCAAAGTGATTTCTCCACATATCCCCATTTTGGATAGCCAACTCCTCATGATGAGGTTTGTTTAATTTATTCCAATTCTCCCAGAAGTGGTTTGATTCTATGGATTCCTCAATTCCATCCAGCTGATTTCTAATGTGCTGTTCCTTTTTTGTTCTAAGGGTGCGTTTGTATTGCTTCAGTGTTTCCCCATATTGAAGGCGTATATTTTTGTTGTCTGGTTCTCTGTGTTTTTGATTAGATATATTTCTCAATGACTTTCTTAGATTTTTGCAATCATTATCAAACCATTTTTCATTATCTGTTATTTTTGGTTTGCTCTTATGCTTCTTTAGATTAGCCAAGGAGGCTAATTTGTCAAATATAAAGTTTATGTTCCTAACGGCCAAATTTACACCTTCATTGCTGAAGGAGAATGTTAAGGCTAAAAAGTTGTCCAGGAGAGATTGTATTTTTTGGCTACTAATTGCTTTTTGGTAGATGTCTGTACTGTTTGCACTCCATCTATAGGCTTGTTTAGTACCATGTAATTTATTGGGCCATGATGCTTCATGGTTGGGTTCTGCTCTTCTCAGATACACTGTGATTTTACTGTGGTCTGAGAGAGGTGTTAGTGGGCTGACTGTGAAGGCTCTGAGAGACTCTGGGTTTAGGTCGGTGAGGAAGTAGTCTACGGTGCTGCTGCCAAGGGATGAGCTGTAGGTGTACCTACCAAAAGAGTCTCCTCTCAGCCTGCCATTGACTATGTACAGACCCAGTGTTCGACAGAGCCTCAGGAGCTGTAATCCATTTTTGTTTTTCACTTTGTCATAGTTGTTTCTGTGGGGGTATGTGGGGAGGGAAAGGTTATTGCTTCCTGGTAGGTGTTTATCCCCATGACTGTTAATAGTGTCTTGTTCTTCTGCTATTCTAGCATTCAGGTCTCCACAGACCAGTACGTTGCCTTGGGCCTGAAAGTGACTAATCTCTCCCTCTAGAATGGAGAAGCTCTCTTCATTGAAGTAGGGTGACTCTGAGGGGGGAATGTATGTGGCACAGAGGAAGACGTTTTTATCTGTCAAGATAGCCTCCTTGTTGATTTTTAACCAGATAAAGAATTCTCCTGTTTTGATCAATTCGATTGAATTAATTAGTTCAGATTTATACCATATTAGCATTCCCCCTGAGTCTCTGCCCTGTTTGATTCCTTTTAATTTAGTGGATGGTATGATTATCTCCCTATAACCTAGTGGACAGCCAGTGGAAACATCACCTCTGCACCATGTTTCCTGTAGTACTACAATATCAACATCATCAATTTCTTTCAGGAAGTCTGGGTTTCTGCTCTTTAGCCCAAAAGCAGAGGACTTCAATCCTTGTATATTCCAACATGCAACGTAAAAAGACTTCATAACTTTTTTTTCTCTTTTCTTTACCTTTCAAAATGAGACAAACACTCACAATCCAAGAAGAACCATTAAAATAGGATTTTTCAATTAAAGTAAACTCTTATTTTGCAAATGTGATTTGTTTATCATTTAAGATAGAATTTGTGTCATGCCACTTGGGTGGATGTAGTGTGAGAATGGTGGAGTTCTTGTGCTCATCTTACCATGACCCTCGGCCCATCACATGTGAGCATAGTAGACTCAGCATTTGTTTAATGTCACTCATTTGGTTGGTGGGGGCTGAGCCAGTTGCTCCTCTCACAGCCTGTGCGTAGCTCTGCCTGCTGGGCTGTGGCTCCTCCAGGTGTGGGTCTGCGGTGGGGAGGAGGGGGGTGGTAG
>NC_092088.1:7835663-7851412 GCF_045679555.1 Salvelinus alpinus
TACCGTCCTGTGTGTTTTCAGGTTAAACCTCATCCTGGATGTCTACCGTCCTGTGGGTCTTCAGCCCAACCCTCTTCCTGGAGATCTACCGTCCTGTGTGTTTTCAGTCCAAACCTCTTCCTGGATGTCCACCGTCCTGTGGGTTTTCAGTCCAACCCTCTTCCTGGAGATCTACCGTTCTGTGGGTTTTCAGTCAACCCTCTTCCTGGATATCTACCGTCCTGTGGGTTTCCAGTCCAACCCTCTTCCTGGATATCTACCGTCCTGTGGGTTTCCAGTCCAACCCTCTTCCTGTATATCTACCGTCCTGTGGGTTTTCAGTCCAACCCTCTTGCTAGATATCCAACATCCTGTGGGTTTTCAGTCCAACCCTAATTTAACACACCTGATTCTACTAATTAGCTGCTCAACAAGACCTTAACTAGCTGAATCAGATATGCTAAATTAAGGTTGTGCTGAAAACATACAGGACAGTAGATCTCCAGGAAGAGGTTTGGGCAGCCCTGAAGTAGAGCATGTTATGGGAATTACATTAAATTGACAGGTTAAGGTTGGACACTAGTGCTTGCAGAAGTCCTACTTTTGTGTTTCACAGACTATTCCCAGTAAGTCTAATAGTGCGCTATTGGCCCTGCACAAAAGTAGTGCACTACACAGATAATAGGGTCTCATTTGGGATTCACCTATGTTATGTGAATTTCATCACATTGATAGGTTTGACACTGCAAGGCTTTAATGCAGTAGACCTGTTTTCTTATGTTCAAAGTCTCACCTGGCTAGGGAAGTTTCCTCCCATCTTTAAATGTACAGTATCACAAGGCTACAGAGGCCTAGGGTAGCTTCCTCCCATCTTTAAATGTACAGTCTCACCAGGCTACAGAAGCCTAAGGTAGCGTCCTCTCATCTTTAACTAGTTCTAAATGCTGACCGCTATTAGAAATGAAATGAATAGCTTCAACATGGAATATTCTAGCTGTGTGCCTAGATGTTCCTTCCTAAAAGAGACCCCTCACAAGGCCTGGGGAAATGCACGGTGTATTTTAGGGTACATGTCTAGACATTTGGGGAGGTAGATGTTGAGTTATAGGTTACTTGCCATTTGTGGTAGATATTGTACAATTTGAAGAGCCCTATTGTGGTCCACACACCTATATCCCTGTTACACGGTTCCTGTTACACGGTCCTGTTACACGGTTCCTGTTACACGGCCCTGTTACACGGCCCTGTTACACGGTTCCTGTTACACGGCCCTGTTACACGGTTCCTGTTACACGGTCCTGTTACACGGTTCCTGTTACACGGTCCTGTTACACGGTTCCTGTTACACGGCCCTGTTACACGGTCCTGTTACACGGTTCCTGTTACACGGCCCTGTTACACGGTCCTGTTACACGGTTCCTGTTACACGGCCCTGTTACACGGCCCTGTTACACGGTTCCTGTTACACGGTTCCTGTTACACGGCCCTGTTACACGGTTCCTGTTACACGGTTCCTGTTACACGGTTCCTGTTACACGGTTCCTGTTACACGGTCCTGTTACACGGTCCCGTTACACGGTCCCGTTACACGGCCCCGCTACACGGTCCAGTTACACGGTCCTGTTACACGGTTCCTGTTACACGGTTCCTGTTACACGGCCCTGTCACACGGTCCTGTTACACAGCCCTGTTACACGGTCCTGTTACACGGTCCTGTTACACGGCCCTGTCACACGGTCCTGTTACACGGTTCTGTTACACGGTCCTGTTACACGGTTCCTGTTACCCGGTCCTGTTACACGGCCCTGTTACACGGCCCTGTTACACGGCCCTGTTACACGGCCCTGTTACACGGCCCTGTTACACGGTCCTGTTACACGGTTCCTGTTACCCGGTCCTGTTACACGGTTCCTGTTACCCGGTCCTGTTACACGGCCCTGTTACACGGCCCTGTTACACGGCCCTGTTACACGGTCCTGTTACACGGTCCTGTTACACGGTCCTGTTACACGGTCCTGTTACACGGCCCTGTTACACGGTCCTGTTACACGGTCCTGTTACACGGTCCTGTTACACGGCCCTGTTACACGGTTCCTGCTACACGGCCCTGTTACACGGTCCTGTTACACGGCCCCGTTACACGGTCCTGTTACACGGTCCTGTTACACGGTTCCTGTTACACGGTTCCTGTTACACGGTTCCTGTTACACGGTTCCTGTTACACGGTCCTGTTACACGGCCCTGTTACACGGTCCTGTTACACGGCCCCGTTACACGGCCTTGTTACACGGTTCCTGTTACACGGCCCTGTTACACGGTCCTGTTACACGGTTCCTGTTACCCGGTCCTGTTACACGGTTCCTGTTACCCGGTCCTGTTACACGGCCCTGTTACACGGCCCTGTTACACGGCCCTGTTACACGGTCCTGTTACACGGTCCTGTTACACGGTTCCTGTTACACGGTTCCTGCTACACGGCCCTGTTACACGGCCCCGTTACCCGGTCCCGTTACACGGTCCCGTTACACGGTTCCTGTTACACGGTTCCTGCTACACGGCCCTGTTACACGGCCCCGTTACACGGTCCCGTTACACGGTCCCGTTACACGGCCCCGTTACACGTCCCTGTTACACGGTTCCTGCTACACGGCCCTGTTACACGGTCCCGTTACACGGTCCCGTTACACGGCCCCGTTACACGGCCCTGTTACACGGTTCCTGTTACACGGTTCCTGTTACACGGTTCCTGTTACACGGTCCTGTTACACGGTCCTGTTACACGGTCCTGTTACACGGTCCTGTTACACGGTCCTGTTACACGGTTCCTGTTACGCGGTTCCTGTTACACGGTCCTGTTACACGGTTCCTGTTACACGGTCCTGTTACACGGTTCCTGTTACACGGTTCCTGTTACACGGTTCCTGTTACACGGTCCTGTTACACGGTCCTGTTACACGGTCCTGTTACACGGTCCTGTTACACGGTTCCTGTTACACGGTCCTGTTACGCGGTTCCTGTTACACGGTCCTGTTACACGGTTCCTGTTACACGGTCCTGTTACACGGTTCCTGTTACACGGTCCTGTTACACGGTTCCTGTTACACGGTCCTGTTACACGGTTCCTGTTACACGGTCCTGTTACACGGTCCTGTTACACGGTTCCTGTTACACGGTCCTGTTACGCGGTTCCTGTTACACGGTCCTGTTACACGGTTCCTGTTACACGGTCCTGTTACGCGGTTCCTGTTACACGGTCCTGTTACACGGTTCCTGTTACACGGTCCTGTTACACGGTTCCTGTTACACGGTTCCTGCTACACGGCCCTGTTACACGGCCCCGTTACACGGTCCCGTTACACGGTCCCGTTACACGGTCCTGTTACACGGTCCTGTTACACGGCCCTGTTACACGGTTCCTGCTACACGGCCCTGTTACACGGCCCCGTTACACGGTCCCGTTACACGGTCCTGTTACACGGTCCTGTTACACGGCCCTGTTACACGGTTCCTGTTACACGGTTCCTGTTACACGGTTCCTGTTACACGGTTCCTGTTACACGGTCCTGTTACACGGCCCTGTTACATGGTCCTGTTACACGGTTCCTGTTACACGGTCCTGTTACACGGCCCTGTTACATGGTCCTGTTACACGGTTCCTGTTACACGGTTCCTGTTACACGGCCCTGTTACACGGTTCCTGTTACACGGTTCCTGTTACACGGTTCCTGTTACACGGCCCCGTTACACGGCCCTGTTACATGGTCCCGTTACACGGTCCTGTTACACGGCCCCGTTACAAGGGAAATACACCGTGTACATGATGAGGTTCCCGGGGTTAGTAGAGATAATAACATTTGAAGAGAGATCACCCACACACATATATATGGATACTTGAGGTAATGGTGCAGCTCGTACCTGGTCTCAGCATTTCAGAAAGCAGTGACTCAAATATCTTGACACATTCCAGATGTTGTATTTGAACCAATATTGACGTATGAACCTCTAAAGGAGGTTGACATGATGAGGAAGGAGATATTTCCCTGTCTTGAAAGGATACGATACGTATAGATTTATAAAGAAGCGCTATAGGCTACAGATCGCCGTTGGGATTGATCAGGTATTTAATAGTTTGACGTCTAACCTTTTTAAAATTATTGATCTGTTCAGTGCCCTGCATGAGGAGTCAGTCTGCAGTGTATTGATTGTGGTGGTGTTGTGAAATGGAGTGGTGTGTGTGTGTGTGTGTGTGTGTGTGTGTGTGTGTGTGTGTGTGTGTGTGTGTGTGTGTGTGTGTGTGTGTGTGTGTGTGTGTGTGTGTGTGTGTGTGTGTGTGTGTGTGTGTGTGTGTGTGTGTGTGTGTGTGTGTGTGTGTGTGTGCGTGCCCATAGTGTGCACTCATACACTCCCTCACATGGATTTAAAAGTAATGGACTGCGGTGAGGAATATGGTGGAAACTCCCTCCTATACAGCCATGCTTACACCCATCCAGTGTTTTTAGATGGGAGTGTACAAGTGGAAACCTCTGGGGTTTATTTTGCCTTTATATAACCAAGAAAGTATTTCGATAACACCTTTCTCTTGTACAGTACGACCTGACCAAGATCAGGTCGTTACTGTAGATGAAAGGTAGATAATCAAATCAGCCCTGGCTACGTTTACGACTAGATTTAAAGGCCCAGTGTAGTCAGAATCATGATTTCCCTGTTTTTTTTTCTGTATATTTCCACACTATGAGGTTGGAATATTACTGTGAAATTGTGAAAAATTAGGATAATGCCTTTTTAGTGTAATAGGTGTTTGAAAAGATGTCAGCCTGTTTTGGTGGGGTGGAGTTTTGGCCTTCCATGGTGACATCACCACGTGTTAATATTATTAATAGACCAATAAGAACGAGAGTTCCAACCCTCTCTGCCAATAGCAGCTAGCTTTCAGTTTTCCCCCTCCCCACTCAGACCCGTTCCAGACAGTCCTTTGCTAAACTCTTGCTTGAGAAATTGTTATTTTATAAGAAACTATATGTTGGTTTCTTTTTGACTAATTTAATAGAAAACAATCACAGTAAAAGGTACTTAATTGTTAGCATGAAATTATTTGATATTGATATAAAACAGCTGCATTGGACCTTGCTTTTCTCTCATTTTTAAACATGTTTTATTTTAATTTTATGAAAGTACAGATTCAGAGCTTCCAAATGGTATATAATCTTTAGTTGAAGATGCTTTAAGTCCCGTGATGACTCCAACTACACTGTATATACCATATTGAATCTCTGAGTCTGTACTTTTATCAAATAAAATACAAATAAACAAAGCTGGTCACAGATCAATCAGATCCAATGCATCCGTTTTTACACGGGAAAGTTATTCTGCTTTGAAAGCTGATCAACTTGTTATTAACCCACTTAGGAGACAAGTAGGAGAAAAGGCATTCTGAATAATTTCTATGATATTTTCACATTAAACTCTTAAAACGGTGCTATCTAGAACCTAAAGGGTTTTTCGGCTGTCCCCATAGGAGAACCCTTTGAAGAACGTGTTCGGGTTCCAGGTAACACACAAGGTTCTCCTATGTGGACAGACAAAGAACCCTTAGGAACCCGTTATTCTAAGCGTGTAGCTGGACAGCTCTTTTTGGTGTACGCCCATTCAGCTCCGTTCACACCCTCTTAAGCCTTAGTCCCGCCCATCCCTTTAGGAATTCACCTGTAAACTCATAGCCAACCGTCAGCGTGGTCAGTCCATCCATTATCTCAGCCAATCATAGCCAACCGTCAGCGTGGTCAGTCCATCCATTATCTCAGCCAATCATAGCCAACCGTCAGCGTGGTCAGCCCATCCATTATCTCAGCCAATCATAGCCAACCGTCAGCGTGGACAACCCATCCATTATCTCAGCCAATCATAGCCAACCGTCAGCGTGGTCAGCCCATCCATTATCTCAGCCAATCATAGCCAACCGTCAGCGTGGTCAGCCCATCCATTATCTCAGCCAATCATAGCCAACCGTCAGCGTGGTCAGCCCATCCATTATCTCAGCCAATCATAGCCAACCGTCAGCGTGGTCAGCCCATCCCTTTAGGAATTCACCTGTAAACTCATAGCCAACCGTCAGCGTGGTCAGTCCATCCATTATCTCAGCCAATCATAGCCAACCGTCAGCGTGGTCAGCCCATCCATTATCTCAGCCAATCATAGCCAACCGTCAGCGTGGTCAGTCCATCCATTATCTCATGGGGATGAGGCTGTCTCTATACCTGTCTCTATGCCTGTCACTACACCTGTCTCTATACCTGTCTCTGTATCTGTCTCTCTACCTGTCTCTCTACCTGTCTCTCTACCGGTCTCTCCATAACTGTCTCTGTAACTGTCTCTCTACCTCTCTCTATATCACTCTATACCTGTCTCTATACCTCTCTCTCCATACCTGTCTCTATACCTGTCTCTGTTCCTCTCTCTCCATACCTGTCTCTATACCCGTCTCTATACCTGTCTCTATACCTGTCTCTATACCTGTCTCTGTTCCTCTCTCTCCATACCTGTCTCCATACCTGTCTCTCTACCTCTCTCTATATCACTCTATACCTGTCTCTATACCTCTCTCTCCATACCTGTCTCTATACCTGTCTCTGTTCCTCTCTCTCCATACCTGTCTCTATACCCGTCTCTATACCTGTCTCTATACCTGTCTCTATACCCGTCTCTATACCTGTCTCTATACCTGTCTCTGTTCCTCTCTCTCCATACCTGTCTCCATACCTGTCTCTATACCTCTCTCTCTATACCTGTCTCTATACCTGTCTCTGTTCCTCTCTCTCCATACCTGTCGCCATACCTGTCTCTATACCTGTCTCTGTTCCTCTCTCTCCATACCTGTCTCCATACCTGTCTCCATACCTGTCTCCATACCTGTCTCTATACCTGTCTCTGTTCCTCTCTCTCCATACCTGTCTCCATACCTGTCTCCATACCTGTCTCCATACCTGTCTCTATACCTGTCTCTCTACCTGTCTCTATACCTGTCTCTACACCTGTTTCTATTCCTCTCCCTCCATACCTATCTCTACACCTGTCTCTACACCTGTCTCTATGCCTGTCTCTATACCTGTCTCTGTATCTGTCTTTATTCTTCTCTCTATACCTCTCTCTACCTGTCTCTCTACCTGTCTCTCTACCTGTCTCTCTACCTGTCTCTCCATAACTTTCTATGTAACTGTCTCTCTACCTCTCTCTATATCACTCCATACCTGTCTCTATACCTCTCTCTACTGTCTCTATACCTCTCTCTACCTGTCTCTAACACTAACTAAAACTAACTAGCCCTAACTAAAACGAACAGGAACTAACAGTAACTAACTAACACTAACTAACTTGTCTTTTCTTTGTAAAACTGACTGGTGATAACTTCTTTATTGAGGAAAACATTCACTAACTGTGACTATGATATGTGGTTGTCTCACCTAGCTACCTTAACATGAATGTACTAACTGACTGTGATATGTGGTTGTCTCACCTAGCTACCTTAACATGAATGTACTAACTGACTGTGATATGTGGTTGTCTCATCTAGCTACCTTAACATGAATGTACTAACTGACTGGGATATGAGGTTGTCTCTCTGGATAAGAGTGTTGCTAAATGAATAACATGTTAAGAAAACATATAGTTGAAGTCGAAAGTTTACATACACCTTAGCCAAATACATTTAAACTCAGTTTTTCACAATTCCTGACATTTAATCCTCGTAAAAATGTCCTGTCTTAGGTCAGTTAGGATCACCACTTTATTTTAAGAATGTGAAATGTCAGAATAATAGTAGAGAGAATGATTTATTTCAGCTTTTATCTATTTCATCACATTCCCAGTGGGTCAGAAGTTTTCATACACTCAATTAGTATTTGGTAGCATTGCCTTTAAATTGTGTAACTTGGGTCAAATGTATCGGGTAGCCTTCCACAAGCTTCCCACAATAAGTTGGGTGAATTTTGACCAATTCCTCCTGACAGAGCTGGTATAACTGAGTAAGGTTTGTAGGCCTCCTTGCTCGCACACACTTTTTCAGTTCTGCCCACACATTTTCTATAGGATTGAGGTCAGGGCTTTGATGACCACTCCAATACCTTGACTTTGTTGTCCTTAAGCAATTTTGCCACAACTTTGTAAGTATGATTGGGGTCATTGTCCATTTGGAAGACCCATTTGCGACCAAGCTTCAACTTCCTGACTGATGTCTTGAGATGTTGCTTCAATAAATCCACTACCTTTTCCTGCCTCATGATGCCATCTATTTTGTGAAGTGCACCAGTCCCTCCTGCAGCAAAGCACCCCCACAACATGATGCTGCCACCCCGGTGCTTCACGGTTGGGATGGTGTTCTTCGGCTTGCAAGTCTCCCCCTTTTTTCTCCAAACATAACGATGGTCATTATGGCCAAACGGTTCTATTTTTGTTTCATCAGACCAGAGGACATTTCTCCAAAAAGTATGATCTTTGTCCCCATGTGCAGTTGCAAACCGTAGTCTGGCTTTTTTATGGCGGTTTTGGAGCAGTGACTTCTTCCTTGCTGAGCGGCCTTTCAGGTTATGTCAATATAGGACTCGTTTTACTGTGGATATAGATACTTTTGTACCTATTTCCTCCAGCAACTTCATGAGGTCCTTTGATGTTGTTCTGGGATCACTTTTAGCACCAAAGTACGTACCTCTCTAGGAAACAGAACGCATCTCCTTCCTGAGCGGTATGACGGCTGCGTGGTCCCATGGTGTTTATACTTGCGTACTATTGTTTGTACAGATGAACGTGGTACCTTCAGGCATTTGGAAATTGCTCCCAAGGATGAACCAAACTTGTGGAGGTCTACAATTTTTTTTCTGAGGTCTTGGCTGATTTATTTGGATTTTCCCATGATGTCAAGCAAAGAGGCCTTGAAATACATCCACAGGTACACCTCCAATTGACTCAAATGATGTCAATTAGCCTATCAGAAGCTTCTAAAGCCATGACATCATTTTCTGGAATTTTCCAAGCTGTTTAAAGGCACAGACAACAGTGAATTATAAGTGAAATAATCTGCCTGTAAACAATTGTTGGAAAAATGACTTGTGTCGTGCACAAAGTAGATGTCCTAACCGACTTGCCCAAACTATAGTTTGTTAACAAGAAATTTGTGGAGTGGTTGAAAAACGAGTTTTAATGACTCCAACATAAGTGCATGTAAACTTCCCGACTTCAAATGTATTAGTAAAAGACAGATCCTCACTGATCCTACAGTGACATCTGTGAGTCTTCCAGCTGACAGAGGCCTGTTCAGCAACGTTTCTCACCGTGACGTCCAACCAGAGGTGGTAGGGTTTGTGCAATAATACAGGTATATTCTTTAAAAAAAGTGTGTATGTGTATATAGGTATGTATATATGTATATCTATATAGGTACGTGTATGTATATATATATGTATATATGTATGTATATATGTGTAAATGTATGAATGTTTATGTATGGGTATGTATAGGTATGTACGTGTATGTATATGAATATATATATATACAGTATTTACCAAAATATAATATATGGGGGATTGAAAATGATCCAGACAATTATATTGATGGAGGCAACGATCTCTCCGCAATATTAAGCTGATCCACCCATAAAAAGAATTTAAAAAATATATATATATATATTTTTTAAATAAAACATATTTGTAAAAGACATCTGTGAGTCCTCCAGCTGACAGAGGACTGTTCAGCAAGGTTTCTCACCGTGACGTCCAACCACGACAGTCGTTGTCATAGCGAGGTGCCATGGCGACAATACTGTAATAACTATGTTTCCAGACTGAGCTACAATCAAAGCAATCTGTCTCCATAGGAACTGGATGCCGAACCGCTGTCAGGTAGTCGTCGGGATGACGTGCGCGTCGCGCTCTCCTCTCTGTGCCACGGGACAGGAAGCAGCTACAGTTCCGTAACGACCTCTTGCTGGGCTTTAAAGAACACATCAAAAGATCTACTTTGTCAAAGGGGAAAGCTGACTCGGCTCACCTGCCCCACTTTCTGCCAGCTTCTCATTCCCTGGCTGAGAAAGATGAATGTCCTCAGAACAGCCTCAATTACGTCGGGGCATGGACTCTTTAAGGTGTTGAAAGCGTTCCTGCAGTAATGCTGGCCCCATGTTAACTCCAGTGCTTCCCACAGTTGTGTCAAGTTGGCTGTGTGTCCTTTGGGTGGTGGACCATTCTTGATACACACAGGAAACTGGTGAGTGTGAAAAACCCAGCAGCGTTGCAGTTCTTGACACACTCAAACCAGTGTGCCTGGCACCATCATTTTATATTTGTGTAGAAAACAGTGTCTTATCTTTCTCAACTTGTATTATTTGATTTGTTAAGCACTTTAAAATGAATAATCTGTAAGAAATGTTTCTCCTGTGGTCAATGTTGGAAAGACTGCTCTAATAGATCTGGGATCAGGATATTTAAAAACCACACTGGGTGGCTGGTCAGCGACCAATATTTACTGGAAGGAAATATTTTTGAGGGCGAGAGAGAAGGATGAAGAAAGCGACAAGAGAGAAAATGAGAGAGAGGAAGAGAGAGAGACGCCAGAGGAGGTTTGTGGTTTCCTATTGCAGAGGTTAAAGGTTAAGAAAAACAAGAAATAGGTAAACACACACAGAGAGATAAGCAGAGAGATAAGCAGAGGCCCAGTAGAAAGATACGCAAAGAGATAAGTAGAGAGATAAGCAAAGGCCCAGCAGAAAGATACGCAAAGAGATAAGTAGAGAGATAAGCAGAGGCCCAGCAGAAAGATACGCAAAGAGATAAGTAGAGAGATAAGCAGAGGCCCAGCAGAAAGATACGCAAAGAGATAAGTAGAGAGATAAGCAGAGGCCCAGCAGAAAGATACGCAAAGAGATAAGTAGAGAGATAAGCAAAGGCCCAGCAGAAAGATACGCAAAGAGATAAGTAGAGAGATAAGCATAGGCCCAGCAGAGAGATAAGCAAAGAGATAAATAGAGAGATAAGCAGAGGTCCAGCAGAAAGATAAGCAGAGGCCCAGCAGAGAGATAAGCAGAGAGATAAGCAGAGGCCCAGCAGAGAGATAAGCAGAGGCCCAGCAGGGATATATGCAGAGAGATAAGCAGAGGCCCAGCAGGGATATATGCAGAGATAAGCAGAGGCCCAGCAGAGAGATAAGCAGAGAGATAAGCAGAGGGCCAGCAGAGAGATAAGCAGAGAGATAAGCAAAGGCCCATCAGATAGATAAGCAGAGAGATAAGCAGAGGCCCAGCAGAGATATATGCAGAGAGATAAGCAGAGGCCCGTCAGATAGATACGCAGTGGCCCCTCAGATAGATAAGCAGTGGCCCCTCTGAGAGATAAGCAGTGGCCCGTCAGAGAGATACGCAGTGGCCCCTCAGATAGATAAGCAGTGGCCCCTCTGAGAGATAAGCAGAGGCCCGTCAGAGAGATACGCAGTGGCCCCTCAGATAGATAAGCAGTGGCCCCTCTGAGAGATAAGCAGTGGCCCGTCAGAGAGATACGCAGTGGCCCCTCAGAGAGATAAGCAGTGGCCCCTCTGAGAGATAAGCAGTGGCCCGTCAGAGAGATACGCAGCGGCCCCTCAGATAGATAAGCAGTGGCCCCTCTGAGAGATAAGCAGTGGCCCCTCAGAGAGATACGCAGTGGCCTGTCAGAGAGATAAGCAGTGGCTCCTCAGAGAGATAAGCAGTGGCCCGTCAGAGAGATAAGAAGTGGCTCCTCAAAGAGATAAGCAGTGGCCCCTCAGATAGATAAGCAGAGGCCCAGCAAAAAAAATGCTGATCTACGCTGGTTGTCGGGGAGAAACTGAGCATTGATTCTCAGAGCCACAAATGAGAAATCCATTGAGGTGAGGATCTCATTGACTCTACGGCAGGAGGGGACAGGTGGAGAGCAGGGAGGTCACACTACCTCTGGTGTCACACATATTCACTTGGCACAAAACACAATAATCATTTAAAAGCGTTTTAATGAACACAACCCAGGTTTGGCTAACAGTGGGTAGAGCTGGGGATGAGGCTGAGACTGGGGCTGAGGCTGGGGCTGAGGCTGGGTTTGGGGCTGAGTCTGGGGATGAGGCTGGGAATGAGGCTGGGGCTGAGGATGAGGCTGGGGATGAGGATGAGGCTGGGGCTGGGGATGAGGCTGGGGATGAGGCTTGGGGTGAGGCTGGGGATGGGGCTGAGGATGAGGCTGGGAATGGGGCTGAGGCTGGGGATGAGGCTTGGACTGGGGATGAGGCTGGGCTGGGGATCAGGCTGGGACTGGAGATGAGTCTGGGGATGAGGCTGAGGCTGGGGATGAGGCTGGGGATGGGGCTGAGGCTGGGGCTGAGGCTGGGGATGAGGCTTGGACTGGGGATGAGGGCTGGGGATGAGGCTGGGGATGGGGATGAGGCTGGGACTGGGGATGGGGCTGGGCTGGGGCTGGGGATGAGGCTGGGAGGCTGGGGTTGAGGCTGGGCATGAGGCTGGGACTGGGGATGAGGCTGGGGATGAGGCTTGGACTGGGGATGACGCTGGGGATGAGGCTGGGGATGAGGCTGGGGCTGAGGCTGGGACTGGGGATGAGGCTGGGACTGGGGATGAGGCTGGGACTGGGGCTGGGGATGAGGCTGGGGATGAGGCTGGGGTTGAGGCTGGGGATGAGGCTGGGACTGGGGATGAGGCTGGGACTGGGGATGAGGCTGGGGATGAGGCTGGGATGAGGCTGGGATGAGGCTGGGACTGGGACTGGGACCATTGTGCCAGCTACATTATTGGACTCCCTCCAACTGAACATGTCATATTAATATGACTGTCTTGATCAGTATTCATGTATGCTCTCACTGTGAACCGTAGATAAGGACTAGAGTTGAAACCAAACCATTGCCTATGAATGATTCCACCTGTCTTTCATTGAGACGTTTTAACTCCCTCAGCTACCTGGGGAGGGAGGGGGGATGCTGCAGGGTTTAGGGTGGGGGGGGGGGTAATTTCTCCTTACCCCCCTCCAACATCACACTCTCTTTCATTGAGGCATTTTAAGTCCCTTACTGAGATGGGATGGAGGGAGGGTGCGGCAGGGTTTGGGAGGTGGGGTGGGGTGGGGGGGATTCCTTTCTCCCTTTTTCTCATTACCCCCCTCCAACATCACACACACACACACAACACAGAGACTAATCTGCAGGTTGCGATATGCTAATCTCTCCTGTCCTGTCTGATGTCTTTGAGACGAGCAGAGCTGAGCGAGGAGCCCCACCCAGGGACCAGGAGAGAGAGGAAGTCATTAAAGCATGCCCAGAGGGGGGCTGCCTGGGCTGGGGTGGGGTGGCAGCACTTTGGGGGGTGGGTTGAGGTGGTGTGTGTAGGGGATATCTGGTGGCTGTCCCCTTCTTTCTGTTCCTCTCTCTCTTCCTCTCTCTCTTCATCCCTTTGTCTCTCTCTTCATCCCTCTGTCTCTCTCGTCCTCCCTCCCTCTGTCTCTCTCTTCCTCCCTCCCTTTGTCCCTCCATCCCTCTGTCCCTCCCTAGCTCCCTCTGTCTCTCTCTTCCTCCCTCCCTTTGTCCCTCCCTCCCGCTGTCCCTCCCTAGCTCCCTCTGTCTCTCTCTCTATCCATCCCTTCCTCTCTCCCTCCCGCTGTCTCTTCCTCCCTGCCTCTCTCTCTTCCTCCCTCCCTCTCGCTCTTCCTCCCTCCCTCCCTCTCTTCCTCTCGCTCTCTCTTCCTCCCTCTCTCTCTCTCTCTCTCTCTCTCTCTCTCTCTCTCTCTCTCTCTCTCTCTCTCTCTCTCTCTCTCTCTCTCTCTCTTTCTCTTCCTCCCTCCCTCCCTCTCTTCCTCCTTCTCTTTCTTCCTCCCTCTCTCTCTCTCTTCCTCCTCCCGCTCTCTCTTCCTCCCTCTCTCTCTCTCTTCCTCCCTCTCTCTCCCTCCCTCTCTCTCTCTTCCTCCCTCTCTCTCTCTCTCCCTCTCTCTCTCTCTCTCTCTTTCCCTCTCTCTCTTCCTCCCTCCCTCTCTCTCTCTCCCTCTCTCTCTCTCTCTCTCTCTCTCTCTCTCTCTCTCTCTCTCTCTCTCTCTCTCTCTCTCTCTCTTCCTCTTTCCCTCTCTCTCTTCCTCCTCCCTCCCTCTCTTCCTCCTCCCTCTCTCTCTTCCTCTTTCCCTCTCTCTCTTCCTCCTCCCTCTCTCTCTTCCTCCCTCTCTCTCTCTTCCTCCATATCTCTCTCTCTTCCTCCCCTCTCTCTCTTCCTCTCTCTCTTCCTCCCTCTCTCTCTCTCTCTTCCTCCTCCCCCTCTCTCTTCCTCCATCTCTCTCTCTTCCTCCCTCTCTCTCTTCCTCCCTCTCTCTCTTCCTCCCTCTCTCTCTCTCTCTTCCTCCCTCTCTCTCTCTTCCTCCTCCCTCTCTCTCTTCCTCCCTCTCTCTCTCTCTTCCTCCTCTCGCTCTCCCTTCCTCCCTCTCTCTCTCTCTTCCTCTTTCCCTCTCTCTCTTCCCCCCCTCTATTCCTCCCTCCTTCCCTCACTCCATCTCTATCTCCTTGCCTCCCTCTCTCTCTTCCTCCCTGCCTCTCTCTCTTCCTCCCTCCCTCTCGCTCTTCCTCCCTCCCTCCCTCTCTTCCTCTCGCTCTCTCTTCCTCCCTCTCTCTCTCTCTCTCTCTCTCTCTCTCTCTCTCTCTCTCTCTCTCTCTCTCTCTCTCTTTCTCTTCCTCCCTCCCTCCCTCTCTTCCTCCTTCTCTTTCTTCCTCCCTCTCTCTCTCTCTTCCTCCTCCCGCTCTCTCTTCCTCCCTCTCTCTCTCTCTTCCTCCCTCTCTCTCCCTCCCTCTCTCTCTCTTCCTCCCTCTCTCTCTCTCTCTCCCTCTCTCTCTCTCTTCCTCTTTCCCTCTCTCTCTTCCTCCCTCCCTCTCTCTCTTCTTCCCTCTCTCTCTCTCTCTCTCTCTCTCTCTCTCTCTCTCTCTCTCTCTCTCTCTCTCTCTCTCTCTCTCTCTCTTCCTCTTTCCCTCTCTCTCTTCCTCCTCCCTCCCTCTCTTCCTCCTCCCTCTCTCTCTTCCTCTTTCCCTCTCTCTCTTCCTCCTCCCTCTCTCTCTTCCTCCCTCTCTCTCTCTTCCTCCCTATCTCTCTCTCTTCCTCCCTCTCTCTCTTCCTCCCTCTCTCTCTCTCTTCCTCCCTCTCTCTCTCTCTCTTCCTCCTCTCTCTCTCTCTTCCTCCATCTCTCTCTCTTCCTCCCTCTCTCTCTTCCTCCCTCTCTCTCTTCCTCCCTCTCTCTCTCTCTCTTCCTCCCTCTCTCTCTCTTCCTCCTCTCTCTCTCTCTTCCTCCCTCTCTCTCTCCCTTCCTCCTCTCGCTCTCCCTTCCTCTCTCTCTCTCTCTCTTCCTCTTTCCCTCTCTCTCTTCCCTCCCTCCATTCCTCCCTCCTTCCCTCACTCCATCTCTATCTCCTTGCCTCCCTCTCTCTCTTCCTCCCTGCCTCTCTCTCTTCCTCCCTCCCTCTCGCTCTTCCTCCCTCCCTCCCTCTCTTCCTCTCGCTCTCTCTTCCTCCCTCTCTCTCTCTCTCTCTCTCTCTCTCTCTCTCTCTCTCTCTCTCTCTCTCTCTCTCTCTCTCTCTCTCTCTCTCTCTCTCTCTCTCTCTTCCTCCCTCCCTCCCTCTCTTCCTCCTTCTCTTTCTTCCTCCCTCTCTCTCTCTCTTCCTCCTCCCGCTCTCTCTTCCTCCCTCTCTCTCTCTCTTCCTCCCTCTCTCTCCCTCCCTCTCTCTCTCTTCCTCCCTCTCTCTCTCTC
>NC_092088.1:7851512-7874012 GCF_045679555.1 Salvelinus alpinus
GTGTGTGTGTGTGTGTGTGTGTGTGTGTGTGTGTGTGTGTGTGTGTGTGTGTGTGTGTGTGTGTGTGTGTGTGTGTGTGTGTGTGTGTGTGTGTGTGTGTGTGAAGGATTAGTTGACAGTTGCCAATCTGCTCAGAACCTGTTTGCCTGTCACAATGTGTTTGTCACCTAAGCCGTTCGTTGAAGTGTACAGCACCTGTCATCAGTGTGTGTGCGTGTGTTTGTGTGTCCATTTCTGAATTGATGTAACCGTGAACAGTTTACACAAAGATTATTGGACCGAATATGTCTTTGTCCAGAACACAATGTCACAATGCTGAGGACTGACATACTTTTAGCATCAATGACATCCACTTCCCACACACACACGCACACACACACACACACACACACACACACACACACACACACACACACAGACACACACACTCACGCGTGCACACGCCCCCACAGACAGACAGACAGACAGACAGACAGACAGACAGACAGACAGACAGACAGACAGACAGACAGACAGACAGACAGACAGACAGACAGACAGACAGACAGACAGACAGACAGACGTTGTACTGTTTTTATATAATACCCCTGGACAAGCTGTGTGTGTGTCTGTGTGTGTGTGTGTGCTTGAATGTGAAGTTTATACTCAACAAGCTCTCACAGTCTAACTGCAGAATCCGACTTTTGTCGGATAAAAGGTTATGTTTAGGCATTCATTCTGATTGGTTAAGGTAATGGTTAAGGTTTGTGACAGGGTTAAAACAAGCAGTAGGACTAATCACGGCGTTCTCAGCTTTTGCCTACCCGATATCCCCGCCCACAATGCCCTACAGTACCCACAATGCCCTACAGTACCCAAGCCTACTTGATGGTAATAGTAATCAACGTTGCCGGTCAGTTTTAAAGTCATCTTGTGACATCCTGCTCACCTGGACGGACGTTATACTGCGTTATATCACCATTATCAGTACCATTATACTGTTATACTACGATTAGTAGTACCATTATACTATTATACTACCATTTATAGTACCATTATACTATTATACTACGATTAGTAGTACCATTATACTGTTATACTACGATTAGTAGTACCATTATACTATTATACTACCATTTATAGTACCATTATACTATTATACCATAATTAGTAGTACCATTATACTATTATACTACCATTTATAGTACCATTATACTATGTTATACTACCATTGGTAGTACCATTATACTGCGTTATACTACCATTGGTAGTACCATTAAACTGCGTTATACTACCATTGGTAGTACCATTATACTGCGTTATACTACCATTGGTAGTACCATTATACTGTTATACTACCATTAGTAGTACCATTATACTATGTTATACTACCATTGGTAGTACCATTATACTGCGTTATACTACCATTGGTAGTACCATTATACTGCGTTATACTACTATTGGTAGTACCATTATACTGCGTTATACTACCATTGGTAGTACCATTATACTATGTTATACTACCATTGGTAGTACCATTATACTGCGTTATACTACCATTGGTAGTACCATTATACTGCGTTATACTACTATTGGTAGTACCATTATACTGCGTTATACTACCATTAGTAGTACCATTATACTACGTTATACTACCATTGGTAGTACCATTATACTGTTATACTACCATTAGTAGTACCATTATACTATGTTATACTACCATTGGTAGTACCATTATACTGCGTTATACTACCATTGGTAGTACCATTATACTGCATTATACTACTATTGGTAGTACCATTATACTGCGTTATACTACCATTGGTAGTACCATTATACTACGTTATACTACCATTGGTAGTACCATTATACTGCGTTATACTACCATTGGTAGTACCATTATACTGCGTTATACTACTATTGGTAGTACCATTATACTGCGTTATACTACCATTAGTAGTACCATTATACTACGTTATACTACCATTGGTAGTACCATTATACTGCGTTATACTACCATTGGTAGTACCATTATACTGCGTTATACTACTATTGGTAGTACCATTATACTGCGTTATACTACCATTGTTTGCCATCTTTCTTAGTTTCAATTTGACAAAAACCTGCAGGTGACGACATTTTCCAATAAATATACTTCCTGCACAATATAATAGACATGTAACAGAAAGAGAGAAAGAAAGAAACAGAGAGGGAGAGGCAGAAAGAAAGAGAGAAAGAGAGAGCAAGAGAGAGTGAGGCAGAGAGAGAGAGAGAAAAAAAACTGAGGGGAAAAATGATAGAGAGAGAGAGAGAGGCAGAAAGAGAGGGGGGAGAGAGAGAGAGGCGGGAAAGAGAGAGAGGGGGGAAAGAGAGAGAGAGAGAGAGAGAGAGAGAGAGAGAGAGAGAGAGAGAGAGGATGGGTGGGACATAAATGTGAAATAAATGCAGTCACACCCTCAACCTCTATTTGTTTCCTCCGCCATTCAGCCTCCCTCCCTCCCTCCCTCCCTCCCTCCCTCCCTCCCTCCCTCCCTCCCTCTTTCCCTCCCTCCCTCCCTCCCTCCCTCCCTCCCTCCCTCAAGCATGTCTCTTCTTCCACCCTTCATCTCCAACTCTCATCCCTCTCTCTATTTCCTCTCTTCCATTCCTCCTCTCATCCCTCTCTTCCATTCTTCCTCTCATCCCTCTCTCCGTTTCCTCTCCTCTCTTCCATCCTCCTCTTCCCTGTGTTTTTCTTTCACACCAGACTGTGTAGAACAGACAAAAGAGGGAAAGAGGGAGAGAGGGAGAAATAAGGAGAGGGAGAAAGAGGGAGAGGGAGAAAGAGGGAGAGGGAGGAAGAGAGAGAGAGAGAGGGAGAAAGAGAGAGGGAGAAAGAGAGAGGCAGAAAGAGAGAGAGGCAGAAAGAGAGAGAGGCAGAAAGAGAGAGAGAGGGAGAGAGAGAGAGAGACAGAAAGAGAGAGAGGCAGAGAGAGAGAGAGAGAGGGAGAGAGAGAGAGAGAGAGAGAGGGGGGAGAGAGAAAGGGATTGAGAAACAGATAATAGAAATAGATCTCTCTCTGCATGGCTGCATGGAGACAGTTTACTACTAAACCTCCCTATATGTCTCCCATCAGAAGACCATGAGCTGTTAAATAGTACGGAATATAACACACACACACTGTTTAATAGCAGGAAATATAACCTCTTCATTTGTCACAGGCCATAATCACATTGTTACTCACCTTTAATGGCAAGGTGTAAAACCATAGTGTGAAATCACATTGCTGTCTGTCAGACCTGTGTGTGTGTGTGTGTGTGTGTGTGTGTGTGTGTGTGTGTGTGTGTGTGTGTGTGTGTGTGTGTGTGTGTGTGTGTGTGTGTGTGTGTGTGTGTGTGTGTGTGTGTGTGTGTGTGTGTGTGTGTGTGTGTGTGTGTGTGTTTGCCATGCAGGGAGTAAGACAAGTCTCTAAGCGTATCCCCATCAGAGATATCACAGTCCACATGCAAAGGTCCAGACAGCCTGTACAGATGAAGCATCTTAATTTGATCACTTTTTTGTTGCTGAGAAGTTTCCTGCACAACCGGAAATGCAAACGTGCAATGTATTCAGTGTTTTAAAAAGGCGTCTAAAGTTTGTAATATCAACTTAACATTTCAGACTTGATTTGCTAAAAAATGTATCAACCCCTACTAAAATGTCCATGAATTATAATCCAAATAATAATGAACATATCCTGCTGCGGCAGGATTTTCAAATTAACATCTTACATCTGTAGCTAACATGAAAACGGAAACAGAAATGTGTCATGTCTGAGGAGGAGGCAGGGAGAATGAATTGTTGAAAAGCAGAATTTAAATTTAACACATTCCGCACATACCCATTATTTTAACACACCTACCCACAGGCACGTGCACAGATAGCGTTCTACCGAGCACATTCCCCCTCTCCAGCTGTTTTCGGTGGTGCGAAAGCTGTCGTCAAGGCAAAGGGTGGCTACTTTGAAGATTCTAAAATCTAAAATACATTTTGATTTGTTTAACACTTTTGTTCGTTACTACATGATTCCATATGTGTTATTTAGTAGTTTTGATGTCTTCACTATTATTCTAGATTGTAGAAAATAGTCAAAAATGAAGAAAACCCTTGAATAAATAGATGTTGTAAAACGTTTGACTAGTACCGTATTTATATATATATATATATTTTGAAAAATGTTTTTCCCTAAAGTAGTGCACTGGGCCTCTATTAGCAGACCGACAGAAACATCTTCCGTATAAAATATTACTCTTTGCCAGAACAACAGGCTACCTGGAGAGATGTGATTGATTATGTTCATATTTCAGATAGGACTAGTTTGGCTGGCTACCGACTGTACGTTTTAAAGGTAAACAACTGTAACATCGCACTGCCTTCATTATCACGGGAGGAAGACGTAAAAAATATTACGGAAAATGTATTAGGATATTTGTGAGGAAGTGGCTACCCGGCTGGCAACGAGCGATCCTGCAATCCTCCAACCTCCACTGTAAGTAGGTCATATGACTCTGCTCTTCTCTAGACTCCAAGAGATGTGACTTTATACATCCCTTACTTGATATTGGCTGGTAACATGCTCCAAATACAGGTGTAGAATGCAGTTTATTTCTGTAGCCTATCTGGTGCTTCGATAATGCATCATCAGCCTATGGCCAGTAATGACAGGCTGCATTTGTCAAGCAATTGTTGCACGAGTGTTTGGATGTGTGCACGAGTGTTCGGATGTGTGCACGAGTGTTGGGATGTGTGCACGAGTGTTTGGATGTGTGCACGAGTGTTGGGATGTGTGCACGAGTGTTGGGATGTGTGCACGAGTGTTGGGATGTGTGCACGAGTGTTGGGATGTGTGCACGAGTGTTCGGATGTGTGCACGAGTGTTCGGATGTGTGCACGAGTGTTGGGATGTGTGCACGAGTGTTCGGATATGTGCACGAGTGTTCGGATGTGTGCACGAGTGTTGGGATGTGTGCACGAGTGTTGGGATGTGTGCACGAGTGTTGGGATGTGTGCACGAGTGTTGGGATGTGTGCACGAGTGTTCGGATGTGTGCACGAGTGTTGGGATGTGTGCACGAGTGTTCGGATATGTGCACGAGTGTTTGGATGTGTGCACGAGTGTTCGGATATGTGCACGAGTGTTGGGATGTGTGCACGAGTGTTGGGATGTGTGCACGAGTGTTGGGATGTGTGCACGAGTGTTGGGATGTGTGCACGATTGTTCGGATGTGTGCACGAGTGTTCGGATGTGTGCACGAGTGTTGGGATGTGTGCACGAGTGTTCGGATATGTGCACGAGTGTTGGGATGTGTGCACGAGTGTTGGGATGTGTGCACGAGTGTTCGGATATGTGCACGAGTGTTGGGATGTGTGCACGAGTGTTGGGATGTGTGCACGAGTGTTCGGATATGTGCACGAGTGTTGGGATGTGTGCACGAGTGTTGGGATGTGTGCACTAGTGTTCGGATGTGTGCACGAGTGTTCGGATATGTGCACGAGTGTTCGGATGTGTGCACGTTCTGTAGGCCTACCGCTCCATTTTTGTTTTGAGGGTCGGAGGTCAAAAGGTTTTGAAAACCACATTGGGATACATGCTAGTGGCGACACATGGAGTTGGATATGGAGACGACCATGTTTCTTCACCTTGGACTGGAATTGTGTTTGGAGTCGTGTTAATAAATGCAGGATTTAAATTAAATTCAAAAAATAGTTTTGCTAAATATTTTCCTTAATCAGATGATGCTGATCTCCCCACTTCTTGTAACAATTAGTCTGTGACCGCCATGGTGTGAAAAAACAAAAAAAAGTTTTGCTGGTGCCCCCTTTTTGTGTTGTTTGAGCACATCAAATCCATCAATACAATTTGCAGTGGTCACATGCGCTGAACACTACGAGAGGAGACTTTACCGTGAAACGCTTATTTACGAGCCCATTCCCCGCATGGCCCCCAAAAGGTCTGTGCCCTGCCGACCCATAACTCTTAACTGTATTTGTTGTAAATAAACATAAGCAATCAACTAAGAAGGAAGGTAAACAACTCGTAAACAACCCTGTAATCAACCCTGTTTTTAGACGAGAGAGGAGGGAGTAGGAAGAGCTCCAGTCTTCTGAGAGACGACAGAGAGGAACAGAGAGGTCTGTCCTCTCAGTACTCCTCTCTCAGCCCTGCGGCGTGGGGTCACCTCAGAGACAAGAGACTGAATTACCCACAATCCCTGGCCGCTCGCCGGGATCACACGGACAAGGGGAGAGGGTGAGAGGAGTGACTGTGTGTGCGTGTGTGTGTGTGTGTGCGTGTGTGTGTGTGTCAGAGAGAACGAGAGGAGTTAATGAAGGGGAGAGACAGTGCAGGTCCCTGGAGCCCGCCTGGCAAGCTCACACCGCTCCACACTGCCACCACACACACACACACACACACACACACACACACACACACACACACACACACACACACACACACACACACACACACACACACACACACACACACACACACACACACACACACACACACACTCACACACACACGTACACACACACACACACACACACACACACACACACACACACACTCACTCACTCACTCACTCACTCACTCACTCACTCACTCACTCACTCACTCACTCACTCACTCACACTCACTCACTCACTCACTCACACAACCGCCGTGTCTCACTTGGTAATTAGGAACATGAAGGCAGGGTAAAGTGACTAGGCATCAGGATAGATAATAATAAGGTATTTCAGGTAGATATGTACATGAAGGCAGGGTAAAGTGACGAGGCATCAGGATAGATAATAATAAGGTATTTCAGGTAGATATGTACATGAAGGCAGGGTAAAGTGACTAGGCATCAGGATAGATAATAATAAGGTATTTGAGTTAGATGTCTACATGAAGGCAGGGTAAAGGGACTAAACATCAGGATAGATAATAATAAGGTATTGGAGGTAGATATGTACATGAAGGCAGGGTAAAGTGACTAGACATCAGGATAGATAATAATAAGGTATTGGAGGTAGATATGTACATGAAGGCAGGGTAAAGTGACTAGACATCAGGATAGATAATAATAAGGTATTGGAGGTAGATATGTACATGAAGGCAGGGTAAAGTGACTAGACATCAGGATAGATAATAATAAGGTATTGGAGGTAGATATGTACATGAAGGCAGGGTAAAGTGACGATGCATCAGGATAGATAATAATAAGGTATTGGAGGTAGATATGTACATGAAGGCAGGGCTAGAGTTGACTAGGCATCAGGATAGACTACATAATAAGGTATTGGAGCTGTATTTGATCATGTACATGAACGGCAGAGGTAAAGTCGACTAGAGCATCACGTTGTATAGATTAATAATAAGCAGTTATTGCAGACATGGTAGATCATGTACACCTGAAGGCTAGGGCTAAGACTGTAGCACTTAAGGCACTGCTAGCGCATTATGATGAATAATAACGGTCATCTGGAGGCTAGATCATGTGACATGAAGGCAGGGTAAAGTGACTAGACAGGTCAGGACTAAGACTAATAATAAGAGCTATTGAGACGGTCAGATATTGTAGCATGCAAGGCAGGGTAAAGTGACTAGACCATCTAGGATCAGATGAATAATAAGGTATTGGAGGTAGATATGTACATGAAGGCAGGGTAAAGTGACTAGACATCAGGATAGATAATAATAAGGTATTTGAGGTAGATATGTACATGAAGGCAGGGTAAAGTGACTAGACATCAGGATAGATAATAATAAGGTATTTGAGGTAGATATGTACATGAAGGCAGGGTAAAGTGACTAGACATCAGGATAGATAATAATAAGGTATTGGAGGTAGATATGTACATGAAGGCAGGGTAAAGTGACTAGACATCAGGATAGATAATAATAAGGTATTGGAGGTAGATATGTACATGAAGGCAGGGTAAAGTGACTAGACATCAGGATAGATAATAATAAGGTATTGGAGGTAGATATGTACATGAAGGCAGGGTAAAGTGACGAGGCATCAGGATAGATAATAATAAGGTATTGGAGGTAGATATGTACATGAAGGCAGGGTAAAGTGACTAGACATCAGGATAGATAATAATAAGGTATTGGAGGTAGATATGTACATGAAGGCAGGGTAAAGTGACTAGACATCAGGATAGATAATAATAAGGTATTGGAGGTAGATATGTACATGAAGGCAGGGTAAAGTGACTAGACATCAGGATAGATAATAATAAGGTATTGGAGGTAGATATGTACATGAAGGCAGGGTAAAGTGACTAGGCATCGGGATAGATAATAATAAGGTATTGGAGGTAGATATGTACATGAAGGCAGGGTAAAGTGACTAGACATCAGGATAGATAATAATAAGGTATTGGAGGTAGATATGTACATGAAGGCAGGGTAAAGTGACTAGGCATCGGGATAGATAATAATAAGGTATTGGAGGTAGATATGTACATGAAGGCAGGGTAAAGTGACTAGGCATCAGGATAGATAATAATAAGGTATTGGAGGTAGATATGTATATGAAGGCAGGGTAAAGTGACGAGGCATCAGGATAGATAATAATAAGGTATTGGAGGTAGATATGTACATGAAGGCAGGGTAAAGTGACTAGGCATCAGGATAGATAATAATAAGGTATTGGAGGTAGATATGTATATGAAGGCAGGGTAAAGTGACTAGGCATCAGGATAGATAATAATAAGGTATTTGAGGTAGATACTGTATGTACATCAAGGCTGGGTAAAGTGACGAGGCATCAGGATAGATAATAATAAGGTATTGGAGGTAGATATGTATGTACATGAAGGCAGGGTAAAGTGACTAGACATCAGGATAGATAATAATAAGGTATTGGAGGTAGATATGTACATGAAGGCAGGGTAAAGTGACTAGACATCAGGATAGATAATAATAAGGTATTGGAGGTAGATATGTACATGAAGGCAGGGTAAAGTGACTAGACATCAGGATAGATAATAATAAGGTATTGGAGGTAGATATGTACATGAAAGCAGGGTGAAGTGACGAGGCATCAGGATAGATAATAATAAGGTATTGGAGGTAGATATGTACATGAAGGCAGGGTAAAGTGACTAGACATCAGGATAGATAATAATAAGGTATTGGAGGTAGATATGTACATGAAGGCAGGGTAAAGTGACGATGCATCAGGATAGATAATAATAAGGTATTGGAGGTAGATATGTACATGAAGGCAGGGTAAAGTGAAATAAAGAACACAGTGGCAGCAGGAAATGATGTGTGTAAAAGTGTGTGTGGTGAGTGTTTGTGTGTGTAGTTTGTTTGTGTACGTGTGTAGTGTGTGTGTGAGTGTGTAGTGTGTTTGTGTGCGTGAGTGTGTAGTGTGTTTGTGTGTGTGAGTGTGTAGTGTGTTTGTGTGTGTGTGAGTGAGTGTGTAGTGTGTTTGTGTACGTGTGTAGTGTGTGTGTGAGTGTGTAGTGTGTTTGTGTGCGTGAGTGTGTAGTGTGTAGTGTGTGTGAGTGTGTAGTGTGTAGTGTGTAGTGTGTTTGTGTGCGTGAGTGTGTAGTGTGTTTGTGTGTGTGAGTGTGTAGTTTGTTTGTTTGTGTGAGTGTGTTTGTGTGCGTGAGTTTGTGTGAGTGTGTAGTGTGTGTGTGAGTGTGTAGTGTGTAGTGTGTAGTGTGTGAGTGTGTAGTGTGTAGTGTGTGAGTGTGTAGTGTGTAGTGTGTTTGTGTGTTTGTGTGCATGTGTAGTGTGAGTGTGTAGTGTGTAGTGTGTAGTGTGTAGTGTGTGTGAGTGTGTAGTGTGAGTGTGTGTGTAGTGTGTGTGTGTAGTGTGTAGTGTGTAGTGTGTGTGAGTGTGTAGTGTGAGTGTGTGTGTAGTGTGTGTGTGTGAGTGTGTAGTGTGTAGTGTGTGTGAGTGTGTAGTGTGTTTGTGTGCGTGTGTAGTGTGTGAGTGTGTGAGTGTGTAGTGTGTAGTGTGTAGTGTGTTTGTGTGCGTGTGTAGTGTGTGTGAGTGTGTAGTGTGTAGTGTGTGTGAGTGTGTAGTGTGTGTGAGTGTGTAGTGTGTGTGAGTGTGTAGTGTGTAGTGTGTGTAGTGTGTAGTGTGTAGTGTGTGTGAGTGTGTAGTGTGTGTGAGTGTGTAGTGTGTGTGAGTGTGTAGTGTGTAGTGTGTAGTGTGTGTAGTGTGTAGTGTGTAGTGTGTAGTGTGTAGTGTGTGTAGTGTGTAGTGTGTAGTGTGTAGTGTGTGTAGTGTGTAGTGTGTAGTGTGTAGTGTGTAGTGTGTGTAGTGTGTAGTGTGTAGTGTGTGTAGTGTGTAGTGTGTAGTGTGTAGTGTGTAGTGTGTGTAGTGTGTAGTGTGTAGTGTGCGTAGTGTGTAGTGTGTAGTGTGCGTAGTGTGTAGTGTGTAGTGTGTAGTGTGCGTAGTGTGTAGTGTGTAGTGTGTGTAGTGTGTAGTGTGTAGTGTGTAGTGTGTAGTGTGTAGTGTGTAGTGTGTAGTGTGTAGTGTGTAGTGTGTAGTGTGTAGTGTGTAGTGTGTAGTGTGCGTAGGGTCACTGCAAGATGTCAGTGCAGACAACTCGGATACCATTAATTTACTATTTAGAAGACTGGCTATTTAGCAGACTGGCTATTTAGCAGACTGGTTATTTAGCAGACTGGTTATTTAGCAGACAGGTTATTTAGCAGACAGGTTATTTAGCAGACTGGTTATTTAGCAGACAGGTTATTTAGCAGACTGGTTATTTAGCAGACTGGCTATTTAGCAGACTGGTTATTTAGCAGACAGGTTATTTAGCAGACAGGTTATTTAGCAGACTGGTTATTTAGCAGACTGGCTATTTAGCAGACTGGTTATTTAGCAGACAGGTTATTTAGCAGACAGGTTATTTAGCAGACTGGTTATTTAGCAGACTGGCTATTTAGCAGACTGGTTATTTAGCAGACTGGTTATTTAGCAGACTGGCTATTTAGCAGACTGGCTATTTAGCAGACTGGTTATTTAGCAGACTGGTTATTTAGCAGACTGGCTATTTAGCAGACAGGTTATTTAGCAGACTGGTTATTTAGCAGACTGGCTATTTAGCAGACAGGTTATTTAGCAGACTGGTTATTTAGCAGACTGGCTATTTAGCAGACTGGTTATTTAGCAGACTGGTTATTTAGCAGACTGGCTATTTAGCAGACTGGCTATTTAGCAGACTGGTTATTTAGCAGACTGGTTATTTAGCAGACTGGCTATTTAGCAGACAGGTTATTTAGCAGACTGGTTATTTAGCAGACTGGCTATTTAGCAGACTGGTTATTTAGCAGACTGGTTATTTAGCGGACTGGCTATTTAGCGGACTGGTTATTTAGCGGACTGGTTATTTAGCAGACTGGTTATTTGGCAGACTGGTTATTTAGCAGACTGGTTATTTAGCAGACTGGTTATTTAGCAGATTGATTGCTTGAGGGTAGAAGCTGTCTTGGACCCTGTTAGTCCGAGAGCCGATGCTCCAGGTACCGTTTGCCGGACGGTAGAAGAGTGAGCAGTCTATGGCTTGGGTGGCAATTTTTTCAGCCCTTCTTCTGATAAAGAGGTCCTGGCTGACAGTAATGTTCTGGGCTGTCCGCACCACCATTTGCCATGCCAGGCGGTGATGCAGCCAGTCAAGATGCTCTTGATGGTGCAGCTGTAGAACGTGTTGAGGATCTGAGGATCCATGAATGCTGATCTGTTGTCTATGAACAGCATTCTCACTTAGTTATCTCCCTTGTCCAGGTGCGGAGACAAGCAGTATCAAATTCGATTGAGATTGTGTCATCTGTGGATCTGTTGGGGCGGTATGCGAATCGGGGTGGGTCTAGGGTGTCTGGGATGATGGTGTTAATGTGAGCTATAACGAGTTTCATAACTACAGATGTGAGTGCTACGGTCATTTACGCACGTTACCCTGGAGCTCTTGGGAACAAGGACAATGTTGGTCAGCTTGAAACATGTTGGGATTACAGACTGGGACAAGGAGAGATTGAAAAATGTCTGTGAAGACACTTGTCAGCGGATCTGCGCATGCTTTAAGATTGCGCCCTGGTATTCTGTCTGGCCCGGTGGCTTTGTGATTATTAACCTGTTTAAACGTTTTGACACAAGGAGCGAGATCGCACAGTCATCCATTAAAGAAAATGGTATTTCACATAAGACACAGTTTTATATTGCCTCGAAGCATAAAAGGTATTTAGCACATTTGGGAGTTCTGCATCACTAGGAAACTCATGTCCTGGGTTCCCGTTTGTAGTCCGTTATCATCTGCAAGCCCCTGACACATACGACGAGCGTCAGAGTTGTTGTAACACCTTCCTCCTATATTGTCCTTTTGCATGTTCGATGTCTCGTCGGAGGTCTTTCCGGGCTTTCTTGTATGCGTCCTTGTCCGTGTCCCGTTCATTTTAAGCGATAGCCTTTTAGCCCAGCGTGGATATTGCCTGTAATCCAAGGTTTTATGTTTGGATACGTTCTTATAGTCACTGTGGGGATGACATCATCTACGTACTTATTGATGAAGAAGGTGACTGTTGTGGTAAACTCCTCAATGCTATCGGACGGATCGCGGAACATGTCCCAGTCTGTACTAGCAAAACAGGCTTGTAGCCTCGTGTCTGCTTCATCCGATCACATGCCTATTGAGCACATCACTGGTATTTCCTGTTTGAGCTTTTTGTTTGGTAAACAGGAAGCAGGAGAATGGAGTCATGGTCAGATTTGCCAAAGGGAGAACGAGGGAGGGCTTTGAATGCGTTTCTGTGGGTAGAATAAAAGTGGACTTTCATCACCTCTAGTGGCACTGGAGACATGTTGGTAGAAGTGAGGTAGGACGGTTTTAAGTCTCCCTGCGTTAAAGTCTCCAACCCCCCAGAAACGCTGCCTCTGGGTGAGCGGTTTAAGGTTTGTTTATGGCCCCATGCAGTTCGTTGAGGGGTGTTGGCTGCTGGAGGGATGTAGACAGTCGTAATAATTACGGATGAGAACTCTCTTGGTAGATAAAAGGCTCTGCAGCTTACCATGAGGTATTCTCTATCAGGGGAGCAAAAGCTGGAGACTTCCTTCCCACCTTCTTTTGACTTCCCTGAAGCCGCAGTCCAACCCTGCCACTGCATGGAGAATCCACCGAGTACTACGTGCATAGCGTCATCACCCAGCCATAGAATATTGCTCCTTTTCAAGTCTCTCTAATTTATTTTTTATTTAACTAGGCAAGTCAGTTAAGAACAAATTCTTATTTACAATGACGGCCAAACCCTCTCCTAACCTGGACGACGCTGGGCCAATTGCACGCCGCCCTATGGGACTCCCGATCACGGCCAGCTGTGACAGAGCCTGGGAACGAACAAGGGTCTGTAGTAGCACTGCGCCACTCGGGAATCCTCCTGAAATAACAGATCCTCGAACATCTCCTCCATCTTATTCTCGAGTGACTCGGGAGTCCTCCTGAAGTAACAGACCCTCGAACATCTCCTCCATCTTATTCTCGAGTGACTCGGGAGTCCTCCTGAAATAACAGACCCTCGAACATCTCCTCCATCTTATTCTCGAGTGACTCGGGAGTCCTCCTGAAATAACAGACCCTCGAACATCTCATTCATCTTATTCTCGAGTGACTCGGGAGTCCTCCTGAAATAACAGACCCTCGAACATCTCATCCATCTTATTCTCGAGTGACTCGGGAGTCCTCCTGAAATAACAGACCCTCGAACATCTCATCCATCTTATTCTCGGGTGACTGGACATAACAATGGAGGGGTGATAAACATGATAAAAAGTCACCTTATAGTAAAGTTGGGTTGGAACACATTGATTGGACTAAAGAACAAAAAAGAATATTTGATTTGCTCTCTCTCTCACTCTCTCTCTCTCACTCTCTCTCTCTCACTCTCTCTCTTCAATTCAATTCAAAGGGCTTTATTGGCATGGGAAACATATGTTTACGTTGCCAAAGCAAATGGAATAGACAAAAAACAAAAGACAAAATAAACAAGGGAATCAGTAAACAGTAAACGCACAAAAGTTTTAAAAGAATAGAGACATTTCAAATGTTACGTTATTGGCTATGTACAGTGTTGTAACGATGTGCAAATAGTTGAAGTGTGAAAGGGAAAATAAAGTAAAATAAATAAATACAGGTTGGTGTGCTTCACTGGTTACCCTTTTCTAATGGCAACGGGCCACACATCCTGCTGCTGTGATAGAGCATTTATCAATGCTAGATTTGTTTGCAAATTCTTTGTTGGTCTGTGTAATCTGTGGGAAATATGTTTCTCTAATGTGGTCATACGTTTGGCAGCAAATTAGGAAGTGTAGCTCAGTTTCCACCTCATTTTGTGGGCAGTTTAAACAAAATCTTCTCTCGAGAGCCAGGTCTGCCTATGGCGGCTTGTCTCAATGTAAAGTCTATGCTCACTGAGTCTGTTCATAGTCAAAGCTTTCCTTCATTTTGGGGTCAGTCACAGTGGTCAGATATTCTGCCACTGTATTCTCTGTTTAGGGCCAAATATCATTCAAATGTGCAAAATAAAGACTTTGCCTTTGTTTTGGTTTGCTTGTTTGTCGATAAGGGTGTGCAGTGTGTATACATGGTCTGTCGTACGCTATTTTGGTAAGAAGCCAATTTGACATTTGCTTAGTGCATTGTTTTCACTGAGGAAATGTACGAGTCTGCTGTTGATCATACTGCAGAGGATTTTACCCAAGTTTGCTGCTTACGCATATCCCACGGTAGTTATTGGGGTCAAATTTGTCTCCACTTTTGTGAATTGGGGTGATCAGGTTCCAAATACTAGGGAAGATGCCAGAGCTGAGGATGATGTTAAAGAGTTTTAGTATAGCCAATTGGAATTTGTTGTCTGTATATTTGATCATTTCATTGAGGATACCATCAACACTACAGACCTTTTTGGGTTTGAGGGTTTTTATTTTGTCCTGTAGTTCATTCAATGTAATTGGAGAATCCAGTGGGTTCTGGTAGTCTTTAATAGTTTATTCTAAGATTTACTTTTGATCATGGATAGGTTTTTGCTGGTTGTTTGCTATAGAGCCAACAATATTCTATATTTTATATTTTCCCGGAAGTGATTTGATTCTATGGATTCTTCAATTACATTGAGCTGATTTCTGACGTGCTGTTCCTTCTTTTTCCGTAGTGTATTTCTGTATTGATTTAGTGATTCACCATAGTGAAGGAGTAGACTCAGGTTTTCTGGGTCTCTATGTTTTTGGTTGGATTGGTTTCTCAATTTCTTTCTTAGGTTGTTGCCTTCTTCATCAAACCATTTGTCATTTTTGTTAGTTGTCTTAGGTTTTCTATTGGAATTTTTAATTTGATCTGTCAAATATACTGTTCAGGCTCTCCTACTGCTAAGTTTACATATTCACTATTCACTATTCACTACTGTCCAGGAAGTTGTCTAGGAGGGATTTGTTGTTGGCCAATTCTTTTTTGGTAGGTTTCTGCACTACCCTTCTTCCATTTATAACATTTCTTAATATAATAGTATGTCGTTTGTTTGATTATTGCTCTGTACTAGTAGACTGTGATTTTGCTGTGATCTGATAAGGGTGTCAGTGGACTGACTGTGAACGCTCTGAGAGACTCTGGGTTGAGGTCAGTGATAAAGTAGTCTACAGTACTACTGCCAAGAGATGAGCTATAGGTGTACCTACCGTAGGAGTCCCCTCGAAGCCCATCGTTGACTATGTACATACCCAGCATGCAACAGAGATGCAGGAGTTCTTGTTTTTGTTGGTTATGTTGTCATGGTTGTGTCTAGGGGGGCATATGGGGGAGGGAATGTTGTCACCTCCAGGCAGGTATTTGTCCCCCTGTGTGCTGAGCATTCCAGGTTCTTGTCCAGTTTTTGCATTTAGGTCGCCACAGACTAGTACATGTCCCTGGGCCTGGAAATGATTGATTTCCCCCTCTAGGATGGAGAAGCTGTCATCGTTAAAGTATGGTGTTTCTACTGTGGGGATGTAGGTAGCACACAGGAGGACATTTTCCTCTGTTGAGATAATTTTCTTATTAATTTCTAGCCAAATGTAAAATGTTCCTGTTTTGATTAATTTAATAGAGTGAGTTAGGTCTGCTCTATACCAAATTAGTATACCTCCTTAGTCCCTTCCCTGGTTCACACCTGGTAGTTTGGTGGATGGGACTACCAGCTCTCTGTAACCTAGAGGGCAACCAGTGGGTCCGTCTCCTCTATACCAGGTTTCTTGTAGGATGACAATGTGTGTAATTCTAATTTATTTGGTGATGTCCAGGTTCCTGCTCTTTAGGCCAAAGGCAGATGACCTCAGGCCTTGGATATTACAGGATGAGATAGTGAAGGCTTTGTGTTCCATAAAGTGTCCAATGTTGTTGGTCGTGTGGTTTGTCCTCAGGCCAGTAAGTGTGAGCAGAGCCTGCTGAGCATCTGCTACATACCATTGCCTTGGGCTACTGTAAGAGTGGATGTTGGGTCTGTTTGCCATGTTGAGTCGCTCTTTGCAGGAGTGGGGGGCATGGGGTGGGCAGGAGGGGCATAGGTCTAATTTGAGGGGGCCTATCTGGGGTGTGGGCATGGTTGGTTTGGGGTGTTATTGATTGGTTGGGGTGGGGGGTGGCTGGTGCCTGGTGTCGCAGTTCTGGGAGGGTGTATCGCTGGTCTGGACGGGGTGTTCATTGATCTGTTTCTCCTGTGTGAAGTGCTGGGGCTGCGGTTGAGGGTGACGTCCTTCAGGATCCTGGCGAAGGTGGGCACTGCTGCCGTGTAGAGGTGGACCTGGTCATAGAGGCTGTTCAAGTCCAGGGTGGAGTGGTGGGCCAGGAAAACATTTGGTTTTGAGGCACGGTCATGGGAAATGCGTGTGTTTACCTGCTGTATGGCAGCAGTGTCGTCTCTCTCTCTCTCTCTCTCTCTCTCTCTCTCTCTCTCTCTCTCTCTCTCTCTCTCTCTCTCTCTCTCTCTCTCTCTCTCTCTCTCTCTCTCTCTCTCTCTCGACCGTCCTGACCGTCCTGACCGTCCTGACCGTCCTGACCGGTGCCTTCACGGCCTAGTATGGGAGGTGAAAACGGGCCAGTAAATCACATGGACAGTATTCCCACCCATCCAGGACATGAAATGGCCCCTAAGGAAGTCCCACAGCATCATCAAGGGCCCCACACAGCCACGAGCTGTTCACTTCCTTACCGTCAGGTAGATGGTATCTGAGATCTGAGACAATCAGAGACAGTTTCTAACTACAAGCCATTAGACTTATGACACTTGAACTGGACTGACCACCTGCACTGACTCTCTGCACCTTAGCACACACACACACACACACACACACACACACACACACACACACACACACACACACACACACACACACACACACACACACAAATCACACACACACACACAAATCACACACACAAATCACACACACACACACACACACACACACACACACACACACACACACACACACACACACACACACACACACACACACACACACACACACACAAATCACACACACACACACACACACACACACACACACACACACACACACACACACACACACACACACACACACACACACACACACACACACACACACGCACATACACACATACACACACACAAATCACACACACACACACAAATACACACACACACACACACACACTCACACACACACACACACACACACACACACAAATCACACACACACACACACAAATCACACACACACACACACACACACACACACACACACACACACACACACACACACACACACACACACACACACACACACACACACACACACACACACACACACACACACACACACACACACACACACACACACACACACACACACACACACACACAAATCACACACACACACACACACACACACACACACACACACACACACACACACACACACACACACACACACACACACACACACACACACACACACACACACACACACACACACACACACACACACACACACACACACACACAAATCACATCTGCTACCAGACTCTTATTTACTTTGCTAATAACGGCACAAAGTAATCTTTGCCACGATCTTCCTTTTCCCCCAAAACACGTTGAAATATTGAACTATAAATTGTGCATTCTCGTATTATACTTTACTATATATTATGCAATGTTTATTGTATTCTACTGAGCCATTTATTTTTTGTTGGTACTCTTGTATATCATTATTACGGTTCTTATTTGTTATTGTGGAGAAGGAAGCTGTAGTCAGCCACCTGTGAATACCATATTCATCCTGCACATAGGACTAATAAAAACGTTATTTCTCCTTCTCTCTTTCTTTTCCCTCTCTCCCTCTCTCTCCCCCCCCCCCCCTCTATCTCCCCCATCTCTCTCCCCCTCTTTCTCTCTTCCTCCCCCCCTCTATCTCCCTCCTCTCTCTCCCTCTCTTTCTCTCTTCCTCCCCCCCCCCCTCTCTCTCCCTCTCTTTCTCTCCTGGTACACAGTCAGAGGCTCCCTATGTGTTCTAAGCTCACCGTCCACCTCACTGTGTGCGTGCGTGTGTGTGTCGTCTCCATTCTATATACTGTGGGTCAACATTTATTTAGCGCAAGATGTACACGATGTACTAGATGTACTAGATGTACTAGATGTACAATATGTACTAGATGTACAAGATGTACTAGATGTACAAGATGTACTAGATGTACTAGATGTACTAGATGTACAAGATGTACTAGATGTACTAGATGTACAAGATGTACTAGATGCACAAGATGTACTAGATGTACAAGATGTACTAGATGTACAAGATGTACTAGATGTACAAGATGTATTAGATGTACTAGATGTACTAGATGTACTAGATGTACTAGATGTACAAGATGTACTAGATGTACTAGATGTACTAGATGTACAAGATGTACTAGATGTACAAGATGTACTAGATGTACAAGATGTACTAGATGTACTAGATGTACAAGATGTACTAGATGTACAAGATGTACTAGATGTACAAGATATACTAGACCTACAAGATGTATTAGATGTACTAGATGTACTAGATGTACTAGATGTACAATATGTACTAGATGTACAAGATGTACTAGATGTACTAGATGTACAATATGTACTAGATGTACAAGATGTACTAGATGTACAAGATGTACTAGATGTACAAGATGTACAATATGTACTAGATGTACAAGATGTACTAGATGTACAAGATGTACTAGATGTACTAGATGTACAAGATGTACTAGATGTACAATATGTACTAGATGTATTAGATGTACTAGATGTACAATATGTACTAGATGTACAAGATGTACTAGATGTACAATATGTACTAGATGTACAAGATGTACTAGATGTACTAGATGTACTAGATGTATTAGATGTACTAGATGTACAATATGTACTAGATGTACTAGATGTACTAGATGTACAATATGTACTAGATGTACTAGATGTACTAGATGTTATTTGCTATTACAATCAGGGCAGTGCTGTGATTAAATAAATGTTGTATCATTGGTTTAAAGTCATCCATCACTGAGTAAAGGGGGGGGTTTCTCTAAGTATTAATCTCTGAGTCCATTACAATGCCCTAAAGGACACACACACACCACTCTGTAGGCCATGAAGTAATGACTGTATTGTTATCGCCTCTACTGTGATGTTATTGTTTTATGTGTGATAATGTGCTTTGTACTAAATGTACTAAAGCACTTTCATCCTCCTCACTTACCAGGATGAGGAACCGTTTTTCTTCTAACAGTCTGCAAATGTACACTTCATGTAGTGACTTCGGAAAGTATTCAGACCCCTTTGACTTTTTCCACATTTTCTTAATTTACAGCCTTATTCTAAAATTGATTCAAAATATTTTTTTGCTTCTCATCAATCTACACACAATACCCCATAATGACAAAGCAAAAACTTTTTATTTTATTTTTATGTTTGCTAATTTATATATAAACAAATGACAAATTAAATACACACATTTGCATAAGTATTCAGACCCTTTACTCAGAACTTTGTTAAAGCACCTTTGGCAGCGATTACAGCCTTGAGTCTTCTTGGGTATGACGCTACAAGCTTGGCACACCTTTATTTTGGGAGTTTCTCCCATTCTTCTCTGCAGATCCTCTCAAGCTCTGTCAGGTTGGATAGGGAGCGTCGCTGCACAGTTATTTTCAGATCTCTCCAGAGATGTTCGATCGGGTTCAAGTCCGGGCTCTGGCTGGGCCACTCAAGGACATTCAGAGACTTGTCCCGAAGCCACTCCTGCGTTGTCTTGGCTGTGTGCTTAGGGTCGTTGTCCTGTTGGAAGGTGAACCTTCGCCCTAGTCTGATGTCCTGAGCGCTTTGGAGCAGGTTTTCATCAAGGATCTCTCTGTACTTTGCTCCATTCATCTTTCCCTCGATCCTGAATATTCTTCCAGTCCCTGCCACTGAAAAACATCCCCACAGCATGATGCTGCCGCCACCATGCTTCACCATAGGGATGGTGCCATGTTTCCTCCAGTCGTGACACTTGGCATTCAGACCAAAGTGTCCAATCTTGGTTTCATCATAATCTTGTTTCTCATGGTCTGAGAGTCCGTTAGGTGCCTTTTGACCTACTCCAAGCGGGCTGTCATGTGCCTTTTACTGAGGAGTGGCTTCCCTCTGGCCGCTACCATAAAGGCCTGATTGGTGGAGTGCTGCAGAGATGGTTGTCCTTCTGGAAGGTTCTCCCATCTCCACAGTGGAACTCTGGAGCTCTGTCAGAGTGACCATCGGGTTCTTGGTCACCTCCCTGATCAAGGCCCTTCTCCCCCGATTAGTCAGTTTGGTCAGGCGGTTAGCTCTAGGAAGAGTCTGGGTGGTTCCAAACTTTTTCCATTTAAGAATGACGGAGGACACTATGTTGTTGGGGATCTTCAATGCTGCAGAATGTTTTTGGTACCGTTCCCCAGATCTGTACTTCGACATAATCCTGTCTCGGAGCTCTACGGACAACTCCTTCAACCTCATGGCTTGGTTTTTGTTCTGACATGCACTGTCAACTATGGGACCTTAGGTCTGTGCCTTTCCAAATCCAATCAATTGAATTTACCACAGGTGGATCCAATCAAGTTGCAGAAACATCTCAAGGATGATCTATGGAAACAGGATGCACCTGAGCTAAATTTTGAGTCTCATAGCAAAGTGTCTGAATACTTATGTAAATGAGGTATTTTAGTTTTTAGTTTTTTTATTAAATAGCAAAAATAAAAAAATAAAAACAGTTTTCGCTTAGTCATTATGGGATATTGTGATGTCATTATGGGGTATTGTGATGTCATTATGGGGTATTGTGAGGTCATTATGGGGTATTGTGTGTAGATTGAGGATTACTTTTTTTATGTAATCCATTTTAGAATAAGACTGTAACGTAACAAATTATGGAAAAAGTCAAAGGGTCTGAATACTTTCCGAATGCACTGTACGTGTGTTAAATAGACTTATTTAGGAAATGTCAAAGACGGGGAGGGGGGCGGGGGGATGACTTAAAAAAGTATTCAAATTGATTAAATTGCTGTTGTTTTTTTCTCACCCATAATGCCCCCTAATGAAGTGACCTGTTTGACCTTTTCCAAATATATTGAAAATGAAATACATAAATATATATTTTCCATAACTATTCACACCCCTCAATACTTTGTCAATACTTTGTCAAAGGACTTTTGGCGACGATTACAGCTGTGCGTCTTTCTGGGTAAGTCTCTAAGAGCTTTAAGCTCTGTCAAATTTGTTGTTGATCATTGATAGACAACCATTTTCAGGTCTTGCCATAGATTTTCAAGTAAATTTAGGTCAAAACTCTAACTCTGCCCCTTAGGAACATTCACTGTCTTCTTGGTAAGCAACCAATGTAGATTTGGCCTTGTGTTTTAGGTTGTAGTCCTGCTGAAAGGTGAATTAATCTCCCAGTGTCTGGTGGAAAGCAGACTGAACCAGGTTTTCCTCTAGGATTGTTACTGTGCTTAGCTCCATTCTGTTTATTTCATCCTGAAAAACTCCCCAGTCCTTAACGATTACAAGCATACCCATAACTTGATGCAGCCACCACTATGCTTGAAAATATGGAGAGTGGTACTCAGTAATGTGTTGTATTGGATTTGCCCCAAACATAACGCTTTGTATTCAGGACAAAAAGTGAATAGCTTTGCCACATGTTTTGCAGTATTACTTAGTGCCTTGTTGCAAAATGCATGTTCGGGAATATTTTTATTCTGTACAGTCTTCCTTCTTTTCACTCTGTCATTTAGGTTAGTATTGTGGAGTAACTACAATGTTGTTGATCCATCCTCAGTTTTCTCCTATCACAGCCACTAAACTCTGTAACTGTTTTAAAGTCACCATTGGCCTCATGGTGAAATCACTGAGTGGTTTCCTTCCTCTCCGGCAACTGAGTTAGGCAGGACGCCTGTATCTTTGTAGTGACTGGGTGTATTGATACACCATCCAAAG
>NC_092088.1:7879012-7984012 GCF_045679555.1 Salvelinus alpinus
CAGACAGACAGACAGACAGGCAAACAGACAGACAGACAGACAGACAGACAGACAGACAGACAGACAGACAGACTAACAGAAACACAGACAGACAGACAGACAGACAGGCAGACAGGCAAACAGACAGACAGACAGACAGACAGACAGACAGACAGACAGACAGACAGACAGACAGACAGACAGACAGACAGACAGACAGACAGACAGGCAAACAGACAGACAGACAGACAGACAGACAGACAGACTAACAGAAACACAGACAGACAGACAGACAGGCAGACAGGCAAACAGGCAAACAGACAGACAGACAGACAGACAGACAGACAGACAGACAGACAGACAGACAGACAGACAGACAGACAGACAGACAGACTAACAGAAACACAGACAGACTAACAGAAACACAGACAGACAGACAGACAGGCAGACAGGCAAACAGACAGACAGACAGACAGACAGACAGACAGACAGACAGACAGACAGACAGACAGGCAGACAGGCAAACAGGCAGACAGGCAGACAGACAGACAGACAGACAGACAGACAGACAGACAGACAGACAGGCAGGCAGTCGAACAGACAGTCAGGCAGGCAGGCAGGCAGACGGGCAGACGAACAGACACACAGACAGGCAGGCAGGCAGACGGACAGACGAACAGACACACAGACAGGCAGGCAGACGGACAGACGTACAGACGAACAGACAGGCAGGCAGACGGACAGACGTACAGACGAACAGACACACAGACAGGCAGGCAGACGTACAGACGAACAGACACACAGACAGGCAGGCAGGCAGGCAGAAAGACACACAGGCAGACAGACAGGCAGACAGACAGGCAGGCAGAAAGACACACAAACAGACACACAGACAGGCATGCAGGCAGGCGGACAGACGGACAAACGAACAGACACACAGACAGGCAGGCAGTCGAACAGACACACAGACAGGCAGGCAGGCAGACGGACAGACGAACAGACACACAGACAGGCAGGCAGGCAGACGGACAGACGAACAGACACACAGACAGGCAGGCAGGCAGACGGACAGACGAACAGACACACAGACAGGCAGGCAGATGGACAGACGTACAGACGAACAGACACACAGACAGGCAGGCAGACGGACAGACGAACAGACACACAGACAGGCAGGCAGACGGACAGACGTACAGACGAACAGACACACAGACAGGCAGGCAGACGGACAGACGAACAGACACACAGACAGGCAGGCAGACGGACAGACGGACAGACGAACAGACTACTGTACAGAAGTACTGATGGTTCTTTATGTTCCACTGAGCTGTGGTTAGTGACACATGAACAGGGCTCTTTCTCTCTGCAACTCTGCAGAGTGAAGAAACATCCGCAGTTTAAACAGGTCCCCTGTGCTGGTTGAACCCTGGGCTACTGAAGAATCAGGACATAAAACACAGAGACGAAAGAGGAAAGAGAAGGAGAGGAGGAAAGGAGGGGTGGGGAACAGGGGAGCAGAAAGAGAGGAGAAGGGAGACCAGAAACAGAACATTAAACAGAGATATAAGAGAGAGAGAGAGGGTGGAGGGAGAGAGGGAAAGAGAGGAGGGAGGGAGGGAGGGAGGGAGGGAGGGAGGGAGGGAGGGAGGGAGGGAAAGAGCAAGAGAGAGCAAGAAAGAGAGACAGGGAGGGAGGGAGGGAGGGAGGGAGGGAGGGAGGGAGGGAGGGAGGGAGGGAGGGAGGGAGGGAGGGAGGGAGGGAGTAGAGAGACCATAGGGCAGATTGGAGGGAGAAGAGAGAAAGGAAAGGAAAGCGCCGAGCAGATAGGGAGGAGAGGGACCAGAGAGCAGAGAAGGGGGGGAAGAGGGAGAGGAGAGGAGAGGAGAGGAAAGGAGAGGAGAAGCAAGGAGAGGAGAGGAGAGGGCAGAGCAGAGAGAAGAAAGGCTACTGTTATGTGTGGTGTTTCCTCCAAGGAGAAGACCGAAGGAGGCAGTGGGCTCGTGGTCTGTCAGAGCATTGGCTCTGTGATCGTTCTGTTGTTTTCTCTCTCTTACTCCCTGAACAATAGCCTTTTCTCTCAAACAGGACGAGCATCTACAGGGAACCTAACAGCAGGACAGTCAGACTGGGAGAGTGTGATGTTTCGAGTTCACATCTCTCTGTTCCCGTTGGTCCACATCGCAGGACAGCTAGTCTCTGTGTCTAGAATGCGTCCTTTCCCTACATCCTGGTCAAAATAGGGAATAAATCAAATCAAATCAAATTGTACTAGTCACATACAACAGGTGTACCTTACAGTGAAACGTTTACTTAATTAAATGAATAAGAATAAGAAATAAAAGTAACAAGTAATTAAAGAGCAGCAGTTACAATAGCGAGACTATATACATGGGGGGTACCGGTACAGAATCAATGTGCGGGTGCGGGTTAGTCGAGGTAATATGTACATGTAGGTAGAGTTATTAAAGTGACTATGCATAGATAACAGAGAGTAGCAGCGTAGAATGGGGGGGAGGTCAATGTAAATAGTCTCGGTAGCCATTTGATTAGGTGTTCAGGAATCTTATGCCTTGGGAGTAGAAGCTGTTTATTAGCCTCTTGGACCTAGACTTGGCGCTCCGGTACCACTAGCCATGCGGTAGCAGAGAGAACAGTCTATGACTAGGGTGGCTGGAGTCTTTGACAATTTCTAGGGCCTTCCTCTGACACCGCCTGGTATATACAGTAGGTCCTGGATGGCAGGAAACTTGGCCCCGGTGATGTACTGGGCCGTACGAACTACCCTCTGTAGTGCCTTGCATTCGGAGGCCGAGCAGTTGCCATACCAGGCAGTGATGCAACCAGTCAGGATGCTCTCGATGGTGCAGCTGTCAAACCTTTTGAGGATCTGAGGACCGATGCCAAATCTTTTCATTCTCCGGAGGGGAAGAGGTTTTGTCGTGCCCTCTTCACGACTGTCTTGGTGTGCTTGGATCATGTTTGTTTGTTGGCTGATTTGTAGGTGATGTGCTCCACCACAGCCCCCGTTGTTGAGATTGGGGGTGTGCTCGGTTCTCTTTTTCCTGTAGTCCACAATCACGTCCTTTTGTCTTGATCACCCTGGGTTGGTGCCACCCCTTGGGTTGTGCCGTGGCGGAGATCTTTGTGGGCTATACTCGGCCTTGTCTCAGGATGGTTAGTTGGTGGTTGAAGATATCCCTCTAGTGGTGTGGAGGCTGTGCTTTGGCAAAGTGGGTAGGGTTATATCCTGCCTGTTTGGCCCTGTCCGGGGGTATCATCGGATGGGGACACAGTGTCTCCTGACCCCTCCTGTCTCAGCCTCCAGTATTTACGCTGCAGTAATTTATGTGTCGGGGGGCTAGGGTCAGTCTGTTATATCTGGAGTATTTCTCCTGTCTTGTTCGGTGTCCTGTGTGAATTTAAGTATGCTCTCTCAAATTTTCTCTTTTTCTTTATCTCTCTCTGAGGGGACCCGAGCCCTAGGACCATGCCTCAGGACTACCTGGCATGATGACTCCTTGCTGTTCCCAGTCCACCTGGCCGTGCTGCTGCTCCAGTTTCAACTGTTCTGCCTGCGGCTATGGAACCCTGACCTGTTCACCGGACATATTACCTGTCCCAGACCTGCTGTTTTCAACTCTCTAGAGACCGCAGGAGCGGTAGAGATACTCTTAATGATCGGCTATGAAAAGCCAACTGACATTTACTCCTGAGGTGCTGACCTGTTGCACCCTCAACAACTACTGTGATTATTATTATTTGACTATGCTGGTTATTTATGAACAATTGAACATCTTGGCCATGTTCTGTTATAATCTCCACCCGGCACAGCCAGAAGAGGACTGGCCACCCCTCATAGCCTGGTTCCTCTCTAGGTTTCTTCCTAGGTTTTGGCCTTTCGAGGGAGTTTTTCCTAGCCACCGTGCTTCTACACCTGCATTGCTTGCTGTTTGGGGTTTTAGGCTGGGTTTCTGTACAGCACTTTGATATATCAGCTCATGTAAGAAAGGCAATATAAATACATTTGATTTGATTTGATCACGTTGAGGGAGAGGTTGTTGTCCTGGCACCACACGGCCAAGTCTCTAACCCCCTAGGGAGCCTTTTGGAACGCAACCTCTGTTTCTGAAAGAATGACAAAAGGTTTGTACATTTAAAGCAGCTCAAATTTCTATATATGAGAGTCTAAGGTGAATTATGAGAGTCTAAGATGAATCATGAGAGTCTAAGGTGAATCATGAGTCTAAGGTGAATCATGAGAGTCTAAGGTGAATCATTAGAGTCTAAGGTGAATCATGAGAGTCTAAGGTGAATCATGAGAGTCTAAGGTGAATCATGAGAGTCTAAGGTGAATCATTAGAGTCTAAGGTGAATCATGAGAGTCTAAGGTGAATCATGCGAGTCTAAGTTGAATCATGAGAGTCTAAGGTGAATCTTGAGAGTGTAAGGTGAATCATGAGAGTCTAAGGTGAATCATGAGAGTCTAAGGTGATTCATGAGAGTCTAAGGTGAATCATGAGAGTCTAAGGTGAATCATGAGAGTCTAAGGTGAATCATGAGAGTCTAAGGTGAATCATGAGAGTCTAAGGTGATTCATGAGAGTCTAAGGTGAATCATGCGAGTCTAAGTTGAATCATGAGAGTCTAAGGTGAATCATGAGAGTCTAAGGTGAATCATGAGAGTCTAAGGTGAATCATGAGAGTCTAAGGTGTTTCATGAGAGTCTAAGGTGAATCATGAGAGTCTAAGTTGAATCATGAGAGTCTAAGGTGAATCATGAGAGTCTAAGTTGAATCATGAGAGTCTAAGGTTGAATCATGAGAGTCTAAGTTGAATCATGAGAGTCTAAGGTGAATCATGAGAGTCTAAGGTTGAATCTTTGGCTGTAAATGTGCACGTCTCCTCTCTGACACATCTCCTCTCTGACACGTCTCCTCTCTGACACATCTCTTCTCTGACACATATCCTCTCTGACACATCTCCTCTCTGACACATCTCCTCTCTGACACATCTCCTCTCTGACACGTCTCCTCTCTGACACATCTCCTCTCTGACTCATCTCCTCTCTGACTCATCTCCTCTCTGACACGTCTCCTCTCTGACACATCTCCTCTCTGACACATCTCCTCTCTGACACATCTCCTCTTTAGACTGATACAGCCTGGTTGGGTGGGAAGATGGATACAGCCTGGGTGGCTGGGAAGATGGATATAGCCTGGGTGGCTGGGAAGATGGATATAGCCTGGGTGGCTGGGAAGATGGATACAGCCTGGATGGCTGGGAAGATGGATATAGCCTGGGTGGCTGGGAAGATGGATACAGCCTGGATGGCTGGGAAGATGGATACAGCCTGGATGGCTGGGAAGACTGATTCATGTGTTTTAAATATAGTATAGTTTGTGTTCTGTGTTATTTAAATAAATTGTTGTTTGTGTTTTGTGCTTTTTAAAATAGTGTCATCTTTATTTTTATTCACTTCCTCTTCCTCTCTGTGTCTCTCTCTACATTTAAATAAATGTATATTATTCCGCTATTTAGTCAATAAACGTCCGAGGCATCCGCGACGTAACGTATTCATGGCACTGCTCTACAGGTGCCACTTCATCACTTCAGACAGCTTGAAGAAAAGCCTAACAATAGAGCTACATTTCATCTGCATCACTCAACAACGTGGAATTAGTTTGAAAGCATCTCTACTTAATTGACCGTGTACTGTCAGTTGGTAGCTTATTATCCCCCGTGAGGCTTACTATAAAGTGATATTGTATAGTACTGTATGGTAGTTAAGTATTATAAATTAAATATTAATAGCGGTTAAGGTCCTGGATGCTGATTGGCTGAAAGCAGTGGCATTTCAGACAGTAAACCACACGTATGACGGTATTTATTAAACATTTTTTTACTGTTTTATTTATGTTAGTAACTAGTGGAATAGAAATATGTCACTTCGGGGGTCCTAGACGATGTTTCTAAGCACAGCCCTTAGCCGTGGTATATTGGCCGTATTCCACACCACCTCGTGCCTCGGTGCTTAAATATAATGTAGGTTATATGTGGCTGATTCTTTACAGTATGATCCTAGTTCTCCAGCCTGGTCCCAGATCTGTTTGTGCTGTCTATCCAACTCCTATTGCCATTGGGGTCAATAAGACTAGTCTGGTCCCAGATCAGCTTGTGCTGTCTTGCCAACTCCTGTGGTCATTGTCATCCCAAACATGACTAGGAGTTGGATATTAAATACAAACAGACCTGGACCAAGGGTCCTACTCTGTGAGGCGAGGTCAACCTAGTCTGAAACAGGAGCTGTGAGGCTGAGGGATCAACCTAGTCTGAAACGGGAGCTGTGAGGCTGAGGGATCAACCTAGTCTGAAACAGGAGCTGTGAGGCTGAGGGGTCAACCTAGTCTGAAACAGGAGCTGTGAGGCTGAGGGATCAACCTAGTCTGAAACAGGAGCTGTGAGGCTGAGGGATCAACCTAGTCTGAAACTGGAGCTGTGAGGCTGAGGGGTCAACCTAGTCTGAAACGGGAGCTGTGAGGCTGAGGGATCAACCTAGTCTGAAACAGGAGCTGTGAGGCTGAGGGATCAACCTAGTCTGAAACGGGAGCTGTGAGGCTGAGGGATCAACCTAGTCTGAAACAGGAGCTGTGAGGCTGAGGGGTCAACCTAGTCTGAAACACGAGCTGTGAGGCTGAGGGATCAACCTAGTCTGAAACGGGAGCTGTGAGGCTGAGGGATCAACCTAGTCTGAAACAGGAGCTGTGAGGCTGAGGGGTCAACCTAGTCTGAAACACGAGCTGTGAGGCTGAGGGATCAACCTAGTCTGAAACACGAGCTGTGAGGCTGAGGGATCAACCTAGTCTGAAACGGGATCTGTGAGGCTGAGGGGTCAACCTAGTCTGAAACACGAGCTGTGAGGCTGAGGGATCAACCTAGTCTGAAACACGAGCTGTGAGGCTGAGGGATCAACCTAGTCTGAAACACGAGCTGTGAGGCTGAGGGATCAACCTAGTCTGAAACAGGAGCTGTGAGGCTGAGGGGTCAACCCAGTCTGAAACGGGAGCTGTGAGGCTGAGGGATCAACCTAGTCTGAAACAGGAGCTGTGAGGCTGAGGGATCAACCTAGTCTGAAACAGGAGCTGTGAGGCTGAGGGATCAACCTAGTCTGAAACAGGAGCTGTGAGGCTGAGGGATCAACCTAGTCTGAAACAGGAGCTGTGAGGCTGAGGGATCAACCTAGTCTGAAACACGAGCTGTGAGCCTGAGGGGTCAACCTAGTCTGAAACAGGAGCTGTGAGGCTGAGGGATCAACCTAGTCTGAAACGGGAGCTGGGCTTTGTGCTACTTTGAATGGATTTGTATAACAACATTACATCAGATTAGCATCTATTGAAACAGGAGTACTCTCCCTCCAACTGCTGTATGTTTGACTGAGGCAGTGAAGAGGTCAGGGTGTGTGTGTGTGTGTGTGTGTGTGTGTGTGTGTGTGTGTGTGTGTGTGTGTGTGTGTGTGTGTGTGTGTGTGTGTGTGTGTGTGTGTGTGTGTGTGTGTGTGTGTGTGTGTGTGTGTGTGTGTGTGTGTGTGTGTGTGTGTGTGTGTGTGTGTGGTGTGTGTGTGTGTGTGTGTCGTTATATCTGTATTAATGAACCTGATGGCGGATAACATTGAGGAGGTGTGAGGGGAAGACTTCACAGGTTGCCGGCCATCTCTATCTAAGGAGGCCATCACAGGTTGTCGGCCATCTCTATCTAAGGAGGCCTTTACAGGTTGTCCGGCCATCTCTATCTAAGGAGGCCTTCACAGGGTGGCCATCACAGGTTGTCGGCCATCTCTATCTATTGGATGCATTGTGAAATACATTAAAAACTGTAATATCTTATGTTTCACCGAGTAGTGACTGAACGACGACATTAAGAACATACAGCTGGCGGGTTATACACTCTATCGGCAGAACAGCAGTCTCTGGTAAGACACGGGGCGGGGGCCTATGCATATACGTAAACAACAGCTGGTCCACGATATCTAAGGAAGTCTTGAGGCTTTGCTCACCTGAGGTAGAGTATCTCATGATAAGCTGTAGACCACACTATCTACCTAGAGAGTGTTCATCTGTATTTTTCGTAACTGTCTACATACCACCACAGACCGATGCTGGCACTAAAACCGCACTCATTGAGCTGCATTCCGCCATAAGCAAACAGGAAAACGCTCACCTAGAGGTGGCGCTCCTAGTGGCCGGTGACTGTAATGCAGGTAAACTTAAATACGTTTCACCAAATTTCTATGAGCATGTTAAATGTGCAACCAGAGGGAAAACAATTCTAGACCACCTTTACGCCACACACAGAGACACATACAAAACTCTCCCTTGCCCTCCATTTGGCAAATCTGACCATAATTTTATCCTCCTGATTCCTGCTTACAAGCAAAAATTTAAGCAGGAAGCACCAGTGACTCGGTCTATAAAATAGTGGTCAGATGAAGCAGATGCTAAACTACAGGACTGTTTTGCAGCACAGACTGGAATATGTTCCGGGATTCTTCCGATGGCATTGAGGAGTACATCACATCAGTCACTGGCTTTATCAATAAGTGCATCGATGACGTCGTCCCCACAGTGACTGTATGTACCCCAACCAGAAGCCATGGATTACAGGCAACATCCACACTGAGCTAAAGGCTTGAGCTTCCGCTTTCAAGGAGCGGGACTCAGACACTTATAAGACATCCTGCTATGCCCTCTGACGAACCATCAAACAGGCAAAGCATCAATACAGGACTAAGATTGAATCCTACTACACTGGCTCCAACGCTCGTCGGATGTGGCAGGGCATGAAAACTATTACAGACTAAAAAGTGAAGCACAGCCAAAAGCTGCTCAGTGACACAAGCCTACGAGATGAGCTAAATCACTTCTATGCTCGCTTCGAGGTAAGTAACACCGAAACATGCAAGAGAGCATCAGCTGTTCTGGACGACTGTGTGATCACGCTCTCCGCAGCCGATGTGAGTAAGACCTTTAAACAGATCAACATTCACAAGGCCGCAGGGCCAGACGGATTACCAGGACGTGTACTGCGAGCATGCACTTACCAACTGGCAAGTGTCATCACTGACATTTTCAACCTCTCCCTGTCTGAGTCTGTTATACCAACATGTTTCAAGCAGATCACCATAGTCCCTGTGCCCAAGAACACTAAGGTAACCTGCCTAAATGACTACCGACACATAGCACTCACGTCTGTAGCCATGAAGTGCTTTGAAAGGCTGGTCATGGCTAACATCAACACCATTATCCCAGAAACCCTAGACCCACTCCAACTTGCATACCGCCCCAACAGATCCACAGATGATGCAATCTCTATCGCACTCCACCCTGCTCTTTCCCACATGGACAAAAGGAACACCTATGTGAGAATGCTATTCATTGACTACAGCTCAGCGTTCAACACCATAGTGCCCTCAAAGCTCATCACTAAGCTAAGGATCCTGGGACTAAACACCTCCCTCTACTCAGTCCCCTCCTGTACTCCCTGTTCACTCATGACTGCATGGCCAGGCATGACTCCAACACCATCATTAAGTTTGCTGATGACACAACAGTGGCAGGCCTGGTTACCGACAACAATGTGACAGCCTATAGATAGGAGGTCAGAGACCTGGCCGTGTGGTGCCAGGACAACAACCTCTCCCTCAACGTGACCAAGACAAAGGAGATGATTGTGGACTACAGAAAGAGGAGTACCAAGCACACCCCCATTCCCATCAACAGGGCTGCACTGTAGCAGGTTGAGAGCTGAGCTTCAAGCTCCTTGGTGTCCACATCACCAACAAACTATCATGGTCCAAGCACACCAAGACAGTCGTGAAGACGGCACGACAAAACCTATTCCCCCTCAGGAGACTGAAAAGATTTGGCATGGTTCCTCAGTTCTTCAAAATGTTCTACAGCTGCACCATCGAGAGCATACTGACTGGTTGCATCACTGCCTGGTATGGCAACTGCTCGGCCTCCGACCGCAATGCACTACAGAGGGCAAATGAGGGCAAATGGCCCAGTACATCACTGGGACCAAGCTTCCTGCCATCCAGGACCTCTATACCAGGCGGTGTCAGAGTAAGGCCCTAAAAAGGGTCAAAGACTCCAGTCACCCTAGTCATAGACTGTTCTCACCTGCTACCCCACGGCAAACAGTACCGGAGCTCCAAGTCTAGGTCCAAGAGGCTTCTAAACAGCTTCTACCCCCAAGCCACAAGACACCTGAACAGCTAATTGCCCCCCCCCCCCCCCCCCCATCTTTTACGCTGCTGCTACTCTCTGTTATTATCAATGCATAGTCACTTTAATAACTCTACCTACATGTACATATTACCTCAATTACCTCGACTAACCGGTGCCCCCACACATTGACTCTGTACCGGTACCCCCTGTATATAGCCTCCACATTGACTCTGTACCGGTACCTCCTGTATATAGCCTCCACATTGACTCTGTACCGGTACCCCCTGTATATAGCCTCCACATTGACTCTGTACCGGTACCCCCTGTATATAACCTCCACATTGACTCTGTACCGGTACCCCCTGTATATAGCCTCCACATTGACTCTGTACCAGTACCCCCTGTATATAGCCTCCACATTGACTCTGTACCGGTACCCCCTGTATATAGCCTCCACATTGACTCTGTACCGGTACCCCCTGTATATAGCCTCCACATTGACTCTGTACCGGTACCCCCTGTATATAGCCTCCACATTGAGTCTGTACCAGTACCCCCTGTATATAGCCTCCACATTGACTCTGTACCGGTACCCCCTGTATATAGCCTCCACATTGACTCTGTACCGGTACCCCCTGTATATAGCCTCCACATTGACTCTGTACCGGTACCCCCTGTATATAGCCTCCACATTGACTCTGTACCGTAACACCCTGTATATAGCCTCCACATTGACTCTGTACCAGTACCCCCTGTATATAGTCTCCATGTTGACTCTGTACCAGTACCCCCTGTATATAGCCTCCACATTGATTCTGTACCGGTACCCCCTGTATATAGCCTCCACATTGATTCTGTACCGGTACCCCCTGTATATGGCCTCCACATTGATTCTGTACCGGTACCCCCTGTATATAGCCTCCACATTGATTCTGCACCGGTACTCCCTGTATATAGCCTCACTATTGTTATTTTACTGCTGCTCTTTAATGTTTTGTTAATTTTAATTCTTACTTTTTTTAGGTAATTTTCTTAAAACTGCATTGTCGGTTAAGGGCTTGTATTCAGCATTTCACTGTAGTGTCTAAACCTGTTGTATTCGGCGCACGTGACTAATACAATTTGATTTGATTTGACTTGATTTATTTCTGTAGCGTGAGATAGCTTGTAGCACAGGACACCCCCTGGACAGGACACTAGTCTATCTCCTGTTTCTGTAGTGAGACAGCTTGATGTACCAGTACACCCCCTGGACAGGACACTAGACTATCTCCTGTTTCTGTAGTGAGACAGCTTGACGTACAGGACACCCCCTGGACAGGACACTAGTCTATCTCCTGTTTCTGTAGTGAGACAGCTTGATGTACCAGTACACCCCCTGGACAGGACACTAGTCTATCTCCTGTTTCTGTAGTGAGACATCTTAATGTACAGGACACCCCCTGGACAGGACACTAGTCTATCTCCTGTTTCTGTAGTGAGACAGCTTGATGTACAGGACACCCCCTGGACAGGACACTAGTCTATCTCCTGTTTCTGTATCGAGACAGCTTGACGTACAGGACACCCCCTGGACAGGACACTAGTCTATCTCCTGTTTCTGTAGTGATACAGCTTGATGTACAGTACACCCCCTGGACAGGACACTAGTCTATCTCCTGTTACTGTAGTGAGACCGCTTGATGTACCAGGACACCCCCTGGACAGGACACTAGTCTATCTCCTGTTTCTGTAGTGATACAGCTTGATGTACAGTACACCCCCTGGACAGGACACTAGTCTATCTCCTGTTACTGTAGTGAGACAGCTTGATGTACCAGGACACCCCCTGGACAGGACACTAGTCTATCTCCTGTTTCTGTAGTGAGACAGCTTGATGTACAGGACACCCCCTGGACAGGACACTAGTCTATCTCCTGTTTCTGTATCGAGACAGCTTGATTTACAGGACACCCCCTGGACAGGACACTAGTCTATCTCCTGTTTCTGTAGTGATACAGCTTGATGTACAGTACACCCCCTGGACAGGACACTAGTCTATCTCCTGTTACTGTAGTGAGACCGCTTGATGTACCAGGACACCCCCTGGACAGGACACTAGTCTATCTCCTGTTTCTGTAGTGATACAGCTTGATGTACAGTACACCCCCTGGACAGGACACTAGTCTATCTCCTGTTACTGTAGTGAGACAGCGTGATGTACCAGGACACCCCCTGGACAGGACACTAGTCTATCTCCTGTTTCTGTAGTGTGAGACAGCTTGATGTACAGGACACCCCCTGGACAGGACACTAGTCTATCTCCTGTTTCTGTAGTGTGACAGCTTGATGTACAGAACACTAGTCTATCTCCTGTTTCTGTAGTGATACATCTTGATGTACAGGACACTAGTCTATCTCCTGTTTCTGTAGTGAGGCAGCTTGATGTACAGGACACTAGTCTATCTCCTGTTTCTGTAGTGTGACAGCTTGATGTACAGGACACTAGTCTATCTCCTGTTTCTGTAGTGATACATCTTGATGTAGAGGACACTAGTCTATCTCCTGTTTCTGTAGTGAGGCAGCTTGATGTACAGGACACTAGTCTATCTCCTGTTTCTGTAGTGAGACAGCTTGATGTACCAGTACACCCCCTGGACAGGACACTAGTCTATCTCCTGTTTCTGTAGTGAGACAGCTTGATGTACAGGGCACCCCCTGGACAGGACACTAGTCTATCTCCTGTTTCTGTAGAAAGACAGCTTGATGTACCAGTACACCCCCTGGACAGGACACTAGTCTATCTCCTGTTTCTGTAGTGAGACATCTTGATGTACAGTACACCCCCTGGACAGGACACTAGTCTATCTCCTGTTTCTGTAGTGAGCAGCTTGATGTACAGGACACCCCCTGGACAGGACACTAGTCTATCTCCTGTTTCTGTAGTGTGAGACAGCTTGATGTACAGGACACCCCCTGGACAGGACACTAGTCTATCTCCTGTTTCTGTAGTGTGACAGCTTGATGTACAGGACACTAGTCTATCTCCTGTTTCTGTAGTGATACATCTTGATGTACAGGACACTAGTCTATCTCCTGTTTCTGTAGTGAGGCAGCTTGATGTACAGGACACTAGTCTATCTCCTGTTTCTGTAGTGTGACAGCTTGATGTACAGGACACTAGTCTATCTCCTGTTTCTGTAGTGAGGCAGCTTGATGTACAGGACACTAGTCTATCTCCTATTTCTGTAGTGAGACAGCTTGATGTACCAGTACACCCCCTGGACAGGACACTAGTCTATATCCTGTTTCTGTAGTGAGACAGCTTGATGTACCAGTACACCCCCTGGACAGGACACTAGTCTATCTCCTGTTTCTGTAGTGAGCAGCTTGATGTACAGGACACCCCCTGGACAGGACACTAGTCTATCTCCTGTTTCTGTAGTGATACATCTTGATGTACCAGGACACCCCCTGGACAGGACACTAGTCTATCTCCTGTTTCTGTAGTGATACATCTTGATGTACAGGACACCCCCTGGACAGGACACTAGTCTATCTCCTGTTTCTGTAGTGATACATCTTGATGTATAGTACACCCCCTGGACAGGACACTAGTCTATCTCCTGTTTCTGTAGAGAGACAGCATGATGTACAGGACACTAGTCTATCTCCTGTTTCTGTAGTGATACAGCTTGATGTACAGTACACCGCCTGGACAGGACACTAATCTATCTCAGGGCCTTACCCCCCAAAATCCATCTCCTTAATGCTAAGTGCCAAGTCGAGAGGCATCAGGTTCCAGTTTTTTAGTCTTTGGTATGACACTCAGGGCGGACACCAACATCAGGATCACTGAGTCGGTGATTCATTTAGAAAAAATCATACAACAAACACCTCGATAGGAATAATCAGCGACGAGTACCGGAATGTATTTCTCTAAAATAACGGCTGCAATCTGGTCTATTTAATTGTGTTTCCACCAATCACCATCTGGTGTTGAAATGTGACAGATAGATATATTCTCTTTACATGCCAGATCCAGACCGCACACCTTTGTCACCAGACAGACATGAAATATATAAAATAAGGGGTGGAATACTTATTCACTCATGACATTTAACCTTTTCATTATTCATAAATTTCTAAATGTTGATAAAATACATAATTACACTTTAACATTACGGGGTATTGTATGTTGGCCAGTGGCCAAACAAATTAGATTCAGTTTCGAGGCAATTATCAGGGGTGATTATCAACTGGGCATGGCACCTTCCAATGTCAGGAGAGGGGAGCAGGCCCTACTGTCAGGGGAGGGGAGCAGGCCCTACTGTCAGGAGAGGGGAGCAGGCCCTACTGTCAGGGGAGGGGAGCAGGCCCGACTGTCAGGGGAGGGGAACAGGCCCGACTGTCAGGGGAGGGGAGCAGGCCCTACTGTCAGGAGAGGGGAGCAGGCCCTACTGTCAGGGGAGGGGAGCAGACCCTACTGTCAGGAGAGGGGAGCAGGCCCTACTGTCAGGGGAGGGGAGCAGGTCCTACTGTCAGGGCAGGGGAGCAGGCCCTAATGTCAGGAGAGGGGAGTAGGCCCTACTGTCAGGGGCGGGGAGCAGGCACTACTGTCAGGGGAGGGGAGCAGGCCCTACTGTCAGGAGAGGGGAGCAGGCCCTACTGTCAGGAGAGGGGAACAGGCCCTACTGTCAGGAGAGGGGAACAGGCCCTACTGTCAGGAGAGGGGAGCAGGCCCTACTGCCGGGAGAGGGGAGCAGGCCCTACTGTCAGGAGAGGGGAGCAGGCCCTACTGTCAGGAGAGGGGAACAGGCCCTACTGTCAGGAGAGGGGGACAGGCCCTACTGTCAGGGGAGGGGAGCAGGCCCTACTGTCAGGAGAGGGGAGCAGGCCCTACTGCCGGGAGAGGGGAGCAGGCCCTACTGTCAGGAGAGCGGAGCAGGCCCTACTGTAGGGAGAGGGGAGCAGGCCCTACTGTCAGGAGAGCGGAGCAGGCCCTACTGTCAGGAGAGGGGAACAGGCCCTACTGTCAGGAGAGGGGAGCAGGCCCTACTGTTGGGTGAAGGAGGGGAGTAGGCCCTACTGTCGGTAGAAGGAGAAGAGCAGGCCCTACTGCCGGGAGAGGGGAGCAGGCCCTACTGTCAGGAGAGCGGAGCAGGCCCTACTGTCAGGAGAGGGGAACAGGCCCTACTGTCAGGAGAGGGGGACAGGCCCTACTGTCAGGAGAGGGGAGCAGGCCCTACTGCCGGGGGAGGGGAGCAGACCCTACTGTCAGGAGAGGGGAGCAGGCCCTACTGTCAGGAGAGGGGAGCAGGCCCTACTGTTGGGTGAAGGAAGGGAGTAGGCCCTACTGTCGGTAGAAGGAGAAGAGCAGGCCCTACTGTAGGGAGAAGGAGGGGAGCAGGCCCTACTGTAGGGAGAAGGAGGGGAGCAGGCCCTACTGTAGGGAGAAGGAGGGGAGCAGGCCCTACTGTTGGGTGAAGGAGGGGAGCAGGCCCTACTGTAGGGAGAAGGAGGGGAGCAGGCCCTACTGTTGGGTGAAGGAGCGGAGCAGGCCCTACTGTAGGGAGAAGGAGCGGAGCAGGCCCTACTGTTGGGAGAAGGAAGGGAGCAGGCCCTACTGTAGGGAGAAGGAGGGGAGTAGGCCCTACTGTTGGGTGAAGGAGCGGAACAGGCCCTACTGTTGGGAGAAGGAGCGGAGCAGGCCCTACTGTTGGGAGAAGGAGGGGAGCAGGCCCTACTGTAGGGAGAAGGAGGGGAGCAGGCCCTACTATAGGGAGAAGGAGGGGAGCAGGCCCTACTGTAGGGAGAAGGAGCGGAGCAGGCCCTACTGTAGGGAGAAGGAGGGGAGCAGGCCCTACTGTAGGGAGAAGGAGGGGAGCAGGCTCTACTGTTGAGAGAAGGAGCAGGCCCTACTGTTGGGAGAAGGAGCAGGCCCTACTGTAGGGAGAAGGAGGGGAGCAGGCCCTACTGTAGGGAGAAGGAGGGGAGCATGCCCTACTGTAGGGAGAAGAAGCAGAGCAGGCCCTACTGTAGGGAGAAGGAGCGGAGCAGGCCCTACTGTAGGGAGAAGGAGGGGAGCAGGCCCTACTGTAGGGAGAAGGAGGGGAGCAGGCCCTACTGTTGGGAGAAGGAGCAGGCCCTACTGTTGGGAGAAGGAGCGGAGCAGGCCCTACTGTCAGGAGAAGGAGGGGAGCAGGCCCTACTGTAGGGAGAAGGAGGGGAGCAGGCCCTACTGTAGGGAGAAGGAGGGGAGCAGGCCCTACTGTTGGGAGAAGGAGCAGGCCCTACTGTTGGGAGAAGGAGCGGAGCAGGCCCTACTGTCAGGAGAAGGAGGGGAGCAGGCCCTACTGTAGGGAGAAGGAGGGGAGCAGGCCCTACTGTAGGGAGAAGGAGGGGAGCAGGCCCTACTGTAGGGAGAAGGAGCGGAGCAGGCCCTACTGTAGGGAGAAGGAGGGGAGCAGGCCCTACTGTAGGGAGAAGGAGCGGAGCAGGCCCTACTGTTGGGAGAAGGAGGGGAGCAGGCCTTACTGTAGGGAGAAGGAGGGGAGCAGGCCTTACTGTAGGGAGAAGGAGGGGAGCAGGCCCTACTGTAGGGAGAAGGAGGGGAGCAGGCCCTACTGTAGGGAGAAGGAGGGGAGCAGGCCCTACTGTAGGGAGAAGGAGGGGAGCAGGCCCTACTGTAGGGAGAAGGAGGGGAGCAGGCCCTACTGTAGGGAGAAGGAGGGGTGCAGGCCTTACTGTAGGGAGAAAAACAGGCAAAGGGGGGAGACCATAAAAAAATGACAGGCCCTCCTAAAACTGGTCATAACTCCAGTTGTGTTATTGATTTTGTTAACACTCACAGTGTGTGTTATATAGACTGATTTAGGACAAGTCAAGGACACAGGGGGGCATGACTTTAAAAATGTCAGAGTAAATGACTGCTTTAGTGGTTCTAGCGTTAATGTGACTCCAGTAGGCAGGATCTTTCTCCTGACTTCTAATTATTCATATTACTCAGAAGACTGTTATTTGTACGCTACAGAGAGATGGAAAATGTGGATTAATCAGTGGACTTTAAGTCTAGTATCTGAATCTGAAGTTTCTTCCTTTGCAGAGAAAGAGAGAGAGACAGAGAGAGAGACAGAGAGAGAGACAGAGAGAGAGACAGAGACAGACAGAGAGAGAGAGAGAGAGAGAGAGAGAGAGAGAGAGAGAGAGAGAGAGAGAGAGAGAGAGAGAGAGAGAGAGAGAGAGAGAGAGAGAGAGAGAGAGAGAGGGAGAGGGAGAGAGTGTCACACAACACTGAAATCAAGTGTCTGCTGTACACAGATGACCTGGTGCTGCTGTCTCCCACTAAGGAGGGTCTGCTGTACGCAGGAGTTACAGCAGCACCTAGATCATCTGGTTCAGACCTGGACTCTGACCGTTAACCACAGGTTCTGTCAGACCTGGACTCTGACCGTTAACCACAGGTTCTGTCAGACCTGGGCTCTGACCGTTAACCACAGGTTCTGTCAGACCTGGACTCTGACCGTTAACCACAGGTTCTGTCAGACCTGGACTCTGACCGTTAACCACAGGTTCTGTCGGACCTGGGCTCTGACCGTTAACCACAGGTTCTGTCAGACCTGGGCTCTGACCGTTAACCACAGGTTCTGTCGGACCTGGACTCTGACCGTTAACCACAGGTTCTGTCAGACCTGGGCTCTGACCGTTAACCACAGGTTCTGTCAGACCTAGACTCTTACCGTTAACCACAGGTTCTGTCAGACCTGGACTCTGACCGTTAACCACAGGTTCTGTCAGACCTGGACTCTGACCGTTAACCACAGGTTCTGTCAGACCTGGACTCTGACCGTTAATCACAGGTTCTGTCAGACCTGGGCTCTGAAAGTTAACCACAGGTTCTGTCAGACCTGGACTCTGACCGTTAACCACAGGTTCTGTCAGACCTGGACTCTGACCGTGACCTGGACTCTGACCGTTAACCACAGGTTCTGTCAGACCTGGACTCTGACCGTTAACCACAGGTTCTGTCAGACCTGGGCTCTGACCGTTAATCACAGGTTCTGTCAGACCTGGACTCTGACCGTTAACCACAGGTTCTGTCAGACCTGGGCTCTGAAAGTTAACCACAGGTTCTGTCAGACCTGGACTCTGACCGTTAACCACAGGTTCTGTTAGACCTGGGCTCTGACCGTTAATCACAGGTTCTGTTAGACCTGGGCTCTGACCGTTAACCACAGGTTCTGTCGGACCTGGGCTCTGACAGTTAACCACAGGTTCTGTTAGACCTGGACTCTGACCGTTAATCACAGGTTCTGTCAGACCTGGACTCTGACCGTTAATCACAGGTTCTGTCAGACCTGGACTCTGACCGTTAACCACAGGTTCTGTCAGACCTGGGCTCTGACCGTTAACCACAGGTTCTGTCGGACCTGGGCTCTGACCGTTAACCAAAAAAATAAAATTGACTAGAATGAAATTCTAAAAGAGGTCTGGAAATCAGGATGACAAATATAAATTCCATTTGGACACAGTTCTATTAGAACACACCAAAAACTACACATATCTAGGACAGAATTTCAGCAACACAGGAAGCTTTCACATGTGAACGAGCTGAGAGACAAAGCAAAAAGACCATTCTATGCCATTAAAAGGAACATTAAAATCAAAATTCCAATTAGAATCTGCCTCAACATTTTCCAATCAGTTCTTGAACCAATTCCTTTGTATAGGAGTGAAGTAACGGGCCCGCTCTCTAACAATGAATTTACCAAATGGGACAAACATCCCATCGAAATACTTAATGCAGAGTTTTGCTCGACTGTATTGCAAATAGAAAGAATAACTCTAAATAACGCCTGTAGAGCAGAACTGGGTCAAAACCACCTCCTTCAAATAGAAAAAAAGAGACAGAACATTTTACAACCATCTTCATCACTCTTCATCACACAGCCCTACAATGTCAAGAGATGAAACAAGAGAAGAGTCCCCTCAGCCAGCTGGTTCTGAGGCTCAACCATCTTCATCACTCTTCATCACACAGCCCTACAATGTCAAGAGATGAAACCAGAGAAGAGTCCCCTCAGCCAGCTGGTTCTGAGGCTCAACCATCTTCATCACTCTTCATCACACAGCCCTACAATGTCAAGAGATGAAACCAGAGAAGAGTCCCCTCAGCCAGCTGGTTCTGAGGCTCAGTTCACTAACCCAAACCAACCCCATAGAGCCTCAGGACAGCAGTTAGCCAGCTGGTTCTGAGGCTCAGTTCACCAACCCAAACCAACCCCATAGAGCCTCAGGACAGCAGTTAGCCAGCTGGTTCTGAGGCTCAGTTCACTAACCAAACCAACCCCATAGAGCCTCAGGACAGCAGTTAGCCAGCTGGTTCTGAGGCTCAGTTCACCAACCCAAACCAACCCCATAGAACCTCAGGACAGCAGACAGCCAGCTGGTTCTGAGGCTCAGTTCACTAACCCAAACCAACCCCATAGAGCCTCAGGACAGCAGACAGCCAGCTGGTTCTGAGGCTCAGTTCACTAACCCAAACCAACCCCATAGAGCCTCAGGACAGCAGTCAACCAGCTGGTTCTGAGGCTCAGTTCACTAACCCAAACCAACCCCATAGAGCCTCAGGACAGCAGTCAGCCAGCTGGTTCTGAGGCTCAGTTCACTAACCCAAACCAACCCCATAGAGCCTCAGGACAGCAGTCAACCAGCTGGTTCTGAGGCTCAGTTCACTAACCCAAACCAACCCCATAGAGCCTCAGGACAGCAGACAGCCAGCTGGTTCTGAGGCTCAGTTCACTAACCAAAACCAACCCCATAGAGCCTCAGGACAGCAGTCAACCAGCTGGTTCTGAGGCTCAGTTCACTAACCCAAACCAACCCCATAGAGCCTCAGGACAGCAGACAGCCAGCTGGTTCTGAGGCTCAGTTCACTAACCAAAACCAACCCCATAGAGCCTCAGGACAGCAGTCAACCAGCTGGTTCTGAGGCTCAGTTCACTAACCCAAACCAACCCCATAGAGCCTCAGGACAGCAGACAGCCAGCTGGTTCTGAGGCTCAGTTCACTAACCAAAACCAACCCCATAGAGCCTCAGGACAGCAGTCAACCAGCTGGTTCTGAGGCTCAGTTCACTAACCCAAACCAACCCCATAGAGCCTCAGGACAGCAGTCAACCAGCTGGTTCTGAGGCTCAGTTCACTAACCCAAACCAACCCCATAGAGCCTCAGGACAGCAGTCAGCCAGCTGGTTCTGAGGCTCAGTTCACCAACCCAAACCAACCCCATAGAGCCTCAGGACAGCAGTCAACCAGCTGGTTCTGAGGCTCAGTTCACTAACCCAAACCAACCCCATAGAGCCTCAGGACAGCAGTCAGCCAGCTGGTTCTGAGGCTCAGTTCACTAACCCAAACCAACCCCATAGAGCCTCAGGACAGCAGTCAACCAGCTGGTTCTGAGGCTCAGTTCACTAACCCAAACCAACCCCATAGAGCCTCAGGACAGCAGACAGCCAGCTGGTTCTGAGGCTCAGTTCACTAACCAAAACCAACCCCATAGAGACTCAGGACAGCAGTCAGAACATCTGGCCCAACCAAATCATCACAAAGAAAAAATAATAATAATCACCTATTGGAAAGACACCACAAAACATCTAAGTAAACTTCAATGCTATTTGTCTCTAAACAGACAGTACATGGTGGCAGACTATCTGACCACTGTGACTGATAGAAAACTCAGGAAAACACTGACTAGGTACAGACTCAGTGAGCAGTCTGGCTATAGAGACCGGTCGTCACAGACAAACCTGGCTGTCCTGAGAGGACAGTCTGGCTATAGAGACCGGTCGTCACAGACAAACCTGGCTGCCCAGAGAGGACAGTCTGGCTATAGAGACCAGTCTTCACAGACAAACCTGGCTGCCCAGATAGGACAGTCTGGCTATAGAGACCGGTCGTCACAGACAAACCTGGCTGCCCAGAGAGGACAGTCTGGCTATAGAGACCGGTCGTCACAGACAAACCTGGCTGCCCAGAGAGGACAGTCTGGCTATAGAGACCGGTCGTCACAGACAAACCTGGCAGCCCAGAGAGGACAGTCTGGCTGTAGAGACCGGTCGTCACAGACAAACCTGGCCGCCCAGAGAGGACAGTCTGGCTATAGAGACCGGTCATCACAGACAAACCTGGCTGCCCAGAGAGGACAGTCTGGCTATAGAGACCCGTCGTCACAGACAAACCTGGCTGCCCAGAGAGGACAGTCTGGCTATAGAGACCCGTCGTCACAGACAAACCTGGCTGCCCAGGGAGGACAGTCTGGCTATAGAGACCGGTCGTCACAGACAAACCTGGCTGCCCAGAGAGGACAGTCTGGCTATAGAGACCGGTCGTCACAGACAAACCTGGCTGCCCAGAGAGGACAGTCTGGCTATAGAGACCGGTCGTCACAGACAAACCTGGCTGCCCAGAGAGGACAGTCTGACTATAGAGACCGGTCGTCACAGACAAACCTGGCTGCCCAGAGAGGACAGTCTGGCTATAGAGACTGGTCGTCACAGACAAACCTGGCTGCCCAGAGAGGACAGTCTGGCTATAGAGACCGGTCGTCACAGACAAACCTGGCTGCCCAGAGAGGACAGTCTGGCTATAGAGACCGGTCGTCAGAGACAAACCTGGCTGCCCAGAGAGGACAGTCTGGCTATAGAGACCGGTCGTCACAGACAAACCTGGCTGCCCAGAGAGGACAGTCTGGCTATAGAGACCGGTCGTCACAGACAAACCTGGCTGCCCAGAGAGGACAGTCTGACTATAGAGACCGGTCGTCACAGACAAACCTGGCTGCCCAGAGAGGACAGGCTGTGCTCAGACCTAAGAGACTCAGACCTAAGAGAATATTTATTTCCCAAAAGAGTTTGAAACTATATAATATCTAATATTTATTGGGTGAAAAGCCAACTATGCATCCACCTGCCACAACCTGACGGACAGACAGTGAAAAGTGTCATGTAATGTCAATAATATTTCCCATTTAGTTTTGTTTTGTTTTTCATATCAGGTCATGTGTCTTGTTAGTCATGTTGAGACTGGTCTACTACCAGGTCATGTGTCTTCTCAGTCATGTTGACACTGGTCTACTACTGTTGATTTAATGTATTGTTGTTCTGATTAATATTGTTGTTGTAGTTGTTGTTAATGGTGATCCCATGTCCACTACTACTATTATTATTGATTTCTTATTGATGTTGATCCCACCATTTGTTGTTAAAACTCTACGTTGACAATGTAAGTAATTTATCTTTCCATTTCAATAAAGTGAACAGAATTAAATGAAATTGAGGGAGAGAGAGAGAGGGAAAAACATGAACTATGTATAGTTGAGCATTTTCTGGCCTCTATTTTCGAAAATCCTAATTTAACAAAAATGTCTCATTGGTGTTTCTCCTCCAACTGATGACACAATCTTATCATAACGGTCAAAAATATTTTAAGTCATTGATCTACCATATGAGTTGATTTAGAATGGGAATATGTACCAAAATACATTTAAATAAATAAATATACGAAAAATGATGTTCCTTCTTTCCAAAATAACATGCTGCCACTGTAAATCAAGAATCTCTTCTCTCTCTCTACACCTCCTCTATGTTCACTCTCCCCTCTCTTCTCTCTCTCTCTACACCTCCTCTATGTTCACTCTCCCCTCTCTCTCTCTCTCTACACCTCCTCTATGTTCTCTCTCCCCTCTCTTCTCTCTCTCTCTACACCTCCTCTATGTTCACTCTCCCCTCTCTCTCTCTCTCTACACCTCCTCTATGTTCTCACTCTCCTCTCTCTTCTCTCTCTCTCCTCTCTCTTCTCTCTCTCCTCTCTCTTCTCTCTCTCTCTACACCTCCTCTATGTTCACTCTCCCCTCTCTTCTCTCTCTCTCTACACCTCCTCTATGTTCTCTCTCTCCTCTCTCTTCTCTCTCTCTCTACACCTCCTCTATGTTCTCTCTCCCCTCTCTTCTCTCTCTCTCCACACCTCCTCTATGTTCCCTCTCCCCCTCTCTTCTCTCTCTCTCTACACCTCCTCTATGTTCTCTCTCCCCTCTCCCCCTCTCTTCTCTCTACACCTCCCCTATGTTCTCTCTCCCCTCTCTTCTCTCTCTCTACACCTCCTCTATGTTCCCTCTCCCCCTCTCTCTCTCTCTCTACACCTCATCTATGTTCTCTCTCCCCTCTCCCCCTCTCTTCTCTCTACACCTCCCCTATGTTCTCTCTCCCCTCTCTTCTCTCTCTACACCTCCTCTATGTTCCCTCTCCCCCTCTCTTCTCTCTCTCTACACCTCCTCTATGTTCCCTCTCCCCTCTCTTCTCTCTCTCTCCACACCTCCTCTATGTTCACTCTCCCCTCTCTCTCTCTCTCTACACCTCCTCTATGTTCTCTCTCCCCTCTCTTCTCTCTCTCTCCACACCTCCTCTATGTTCCCTCTCCCCCTCTCTTCTCTCTCTCTCTACACCTCCTCTATGTTCTCTCTCCCCTCTCCCCCTCTCTTCTCTCTACACCTCCCCTATGTTCTCTCTCCCCTCTCTTCTCTCTCTCTACACCTCCTCTATGTTCCCTCTCCCCCTCTCTCTACACCTCATCTATGTTCTCTCTCCCCTCTCCCCCTCTCTTCTCTCTACACCTCCCCTATGTTCTCTCTCCCCTCCCCTCTCTTCTCTCTCTCTACACCTCCTCTATGTTCCCTCTCCCCTCTCTTCTCTCTCTCTCCACACCTCCTCTATGTTCACTCTCCCCTCTCTCTCTCTCTCTACACCTCCTCTATGTTCCCTCTCCCCCTCTCTTCTCTCTCTCTCTACACCTCCTCTATGTTCTCTCTCCCCCCTCTCTCTCTCTCTCTCTCTCTCTCTCTCTCTCTCTCTCTCTCTCTCTCTCTCTCTCTCTCTCTACACCTCCTCTATGTTCTCTCTCCCCTCTCTTCTCTCTCTCTCTACACCTCCTCTATGTTCTCTCTCCCCTCTCTTCTCTCTCTCTACACCTCCTCTATGTTCTCTCTCCCCTCTCTTCTCTCTCTCTACACCTCCTCTATGTTCTCTCTCCCCTCTCTTCTCTCTCTACACCTCCTCTATGTTCACTCTCCCCCTCTTTTCTCTCTCTCTACACCTCCTCTATGTTCACTCTCCCCTCTCTTCTCTCTCTCTCTACACTTCCTCTATGTTCCCTCTCCCCTCTCTTCTCTCTCTCTCTACACCTCCTCTATGTTCTCTCTCCCCTCTCTTCTCTCCCTCAGTCTCTTTCTCCGTCTTCTTTTCTATCATTCTAAATGTTTTCTCTTCTCCACCTGCTCTTTCTTTCCCCTTCTCTATCAACACTCCCTCTCAGCTTCCCTCTCTGTCCCTCTCTCCTCGCTTCCCATCCCACTCTACCTCATCCCTCATTCCCTCCATCCATCCCTCCCTCTCAGCTTCCCTCTCTCTCCCGCTCTCCTTCCTTCATGGTAAATGATGCATGGTAGACTCACAGACGCCGAACAATCATTAGTGAGGTGGCACAGGTGAGCAGAGAGCGAGGGATGATAAAGAGAGGGAGGGATGGAGGGAGGGAGGAACAGAGAGACAGCAAAAGGCATGTTCCCTCCCATCAGCTTTTTCCCTGCATTGCCACAAAACAAGAGGTTGCTTGTGTAAAACGCTGTGTTGGTGGCATTTCCTTCTGTCATCAATCTAGGTAGGAGTACACACACACACACACACACACACACACACACACACACACACACACACACACACACACACACACACACACACACACACACACACACACACACACACACACACACACACACACACACACACACACACACACACACACACACACACACACACACACACACACACACACACACACACAGGGGACAAATACACATACGAACACACCCATTCACAAGCACACCCATGGTGACACTCAGACATGAGTACCAAACGCTTAAAGTTGTCACAAAACCCTAGACAGCTATCAACATGAAGATGGACTCCCTCACACTGACTGAAAACAGGATGTGGAGGAGGTAATACAGACTAGACTATAATACCTGTATGTTCAGTAGGTAATACAGTATAATACCAGTTTGTTCAGTAGGTAATACAGACTAAAGTATAATACCAGTATGTTCAGTAGGTAATACAGTATATTACCAGTATGTTCAGTAGGTAATACAGTATAATACCAGTGTGTTCAGTAGGTAATACAGACTACAGTATAATACCAGTATGTTCAGTAGGTAATACAGACTACAGTATAATACCAGTGTGTTCAGTAGGTAATACAGTATAATACCAGTGTGTTCAGTAGGTAATACAGTATATTACCAGTGTGTTCAGTAGGTAATACAGTATATTACCAGTATGTTCAGTAGGTAATACAGTATAATACCAGTGTGTTCAGTAGGTAATACAGACTACAGTATAATACCAGTATGTTCAGTAGGTAATACAGACTACAGTATAATACCAGTATGTTCAGTAGGTAATACAGACTACAGTATAATACCAGTGTGTTCAGTAGGTAATACAGTATAATACCAGTGTGTTCAGTAGGTAATACAGTATAATACCAGTATGTTCAGTAGGTAATACAGACTACAGTATAATACCAGTATGTTCAGTAGGTAATACAGTATAATACCAGTATGTTCAGTAGGTAATACAGACTACAGTATAATACCAGTATGTTCAGTAGGTAATACAGACTACAGTATAATACCAGTGTGTTCAGTAGGTAATACAGTATAATACCAGTGTGTTCAGTAGGTAATACAGTATAATACCAGTGTGTTCAGTAGGTAATACAGTATATTACCAGTGTGTTCAGTAGGTAATACAGTATAATACCAGTATGTTCAGTAGGTAATACAGTATAATACCAGTGTGTTCAGTAGGTAATACAGTATAATACCAGTATGTTCAGTAGGTAATACAGTATAATACCAGTGTGTTCAGTAGGTAATACAGTATAATACCAGTGTGTTCAGTAGGTAATACAGTATATTACCAGTGTGTTCAGTAGGTAATACAGTATAATACCAGTGTGTTCAGTAGGTAATACAGTATAATACCAGTATGTTCAGTAGGTAATACAGACTACAGTATAATACCAGTGTGTTCAGTAGGTAATACAGACTACAGTATAATACCAGTATGTTCAGTAGGTAATACAGACTACAGTATAATACCAGTATGTTCAGTAGGTAATACAGACTACAGTATAATACCAGTGTGTTCAGTAGGTAATACAGTATAATACCAGTGTGTTCAGTAGGTAATACAGACTACAGTATAATACCAGTATGTTCAGTAGGTAATACAGACTACAGTATAATACCAGTGTGTTCAGTAGGTAATACAGTATAATACCAGTGTGTTCAGTAGGTAATACAGTATAATACCAGTGTGTTCAGTAGGTAATACAGTATATTACCAGTGTGTTCAGTAGGTAATACAGTATATTACCAGTATGTTCAGTAGGTAATACAGTATAATACCAGTGTGTTCAGTAGGTAATACAGACTACAGTATAATACCAGTATGTTCAGTAGGTAATACAGACTACAGTATAATACCAGTGTGTTCAGTAGGTAATACAGACTACAGTATATTACCAGTGTGTTCAGTAGGTAATACAGACTACAGTATAATACCAGTGTGTTCAGTAGGTAATACAGACTACAGTATAATACCAGTATGTTCAGTAGGTAATACAGACTACAGTATAATACCAGTATGTTCAGTAGGTAATACAGACTACAGTATAATACCAGTGTGTTCAGTAGGTAATACAGTATAATACCAGTGTGTTCAGTAGGTAATACAGACTACAGTATAATACCAGTATGTTCAGTAGGTAATACAGACTACAGTATAATACCAGTATGTTCAGTAGGTAATACAGACTACAGTATAATACCAGTGTGTTCAGTAGGTAATACAGTATAATACCAGTATGTTCAGTAGGTAATACAGACTACAGTATAATACCAGTATGTTCAGTAGGTAATACAGACTACAGTATAATACCAGTGTGTTCAGTAGGTAATACAGACTACAGTATAATACCAGTATGTTCAGTAGGTAATACAGACTACAGTATAATACCAGTGTGTTCAGTAGGTAATACAGTATAATACCAGTATGTTCAGTAGGTAATACAGACTACAGTATAATACCAGTATGTTCAGTAGGTAATACAGACTACAGTATAATACCAGTATGTTCAGTAGGTAATACAGTATATTACCAGTGTGTTCAGTAGGTAATACAGTATAATACCAGTTTGTTCAGTAGGTAATACAGACTACAGTATAATACCAGTATGTTCAGTAGGTAATACAGTATATTACCAGTGTGTTCAGTAGGTAATACAGTATAATACCAGTTTGTTCAGTAGGTAATACAGACTACAGTATAATACCAGTTCGTACAGTAGGTAATACGGACTACGTTATAATACCAGTGTGTTCAGTAGGTAATACAGACTACAGTATAATACCAGTATGTTCAGTAGGTAATACAGTATAATACCAGTGTGTTCAGTAGGTAATACAGTATAATACCAGTGTGTTCAGTAGGTAATACAGACTACAGTATAATACCAGTATGTTCAGTAGGTAATACAGACTACAGTATAATACCAGTGTGTTCAGTAGGTAATACAGACTACAGTATAATACCAGTGTGTTCAGTAGGTAATACAGACTACAGTATAATACCAGTGTGTTCAGTAGGTAATACAGACTACAGTATAATACCAGTGTGTTCAGTAGGTAATACAGTATACTACCAGTGTGTTCAGTAGGTAATACAGTATAATACCAGTATGTTCAGTAGGTAATACAGACTACAGTATAATACCAGTGTGTTCAGTAGGTTATACAGACTACAGTATATTACCAGTGTGTTCAGTAGGTAATACAGACTACAGTATAATACCAGTGTGTTCAGTAGGTAATACAGCATAATACCAGTGTGTTCAGTAGGTAATACAGTATAATACCAGTATGTTCAGTAGGTAATACAGACTACAGTATAATACCAGTGTGTTCAGTAGGTAATACAGTATAATACCAGTGTGTTCAGTAGGTAATACAGACTACAGTATAATACCAGTGTGTTCAGTAGGTAATACAGACTACAGTATAATACCAGTGTGTTCAGTAGGTAATACAGTATAATACCAGTGTGTTCAGTAGGTAATACAGACTACAGTATAATACCAGTGTGTTCAGTAGGTAATACAGACTACAGTATATTACCAGTGTGTTCAGTAGGTAATACAGACTACAGTATAATACCAGTGTGTTCAGTAGGTAATACAGTATAATACCAGTGTGTTCAGTAGGTAATACAGACTACAGTATATTACCAGTATGTTCAGTAGGTAATACAGACTACAGTATAATACCAGTGTGTTCAGTAGGTAATACAGTATAATACCAGTATGTTCAGTAGGTAATACAGACTACAGTATAATACCAGTATGTTCAGTAGGTAATACAGTATAATACCAGTATGTTCAGTAGGTAATACAGTATATTACCAGTGTGTTCAGTAGGTAATACAGACGACAGTATATTACCAGTATGTTCAGTAGGTAATACAGACTACAGTATAATACCAGTGTGTTCAGTAGGTAATACAGTATAATACCATTATGTTCAGTAGGAAATACATTGTATTACCAGTATGTTCAGTAGGTAATACAGACTACAGTATAATACCTGTGTCTTCAGTAGGTAATACAGTATAATACCAGTGTGTTCAGTAGGTAATACAGTATAATACCAGTGTGTTCAGTAGGTAATACAGTATAATACCAGTGTGTTCAGTAGGTAATACAGTATAATACCAGTGTGTTCAGTAGGTAATACAGTATAATACCAGTATGTTCAGTAGGAAATACATTATATTACCAGTATGTTCAGTAGGTAATACAGACTACAGTATAATACCAGTGTGTTCAGTAGGTAATACAGTATAATACCAGTATGTTCAGTAGGTAATACAGTATAATACCAGTATGTTCAGTAGGTAATACAGACTACAGTATAATACCAGTATGTTCAGTAGGTAATACAGACTACAGTATATTACCAGTGTGTTCAGTAGGTAATACAGACTACAGTATAATACCAGTGTGTTCAGTAGGTAATACAGTATAATACCAGTGTGTTCAGTAGGTAATACAGTATAATACCAGTGTGTTCAGTAGGTAATACAGACTACAGTATAATACCAGTATGTTCAGTAGGTAATACAGTATAATACCAGTGTGTTCAGTAGGTAATACAGTATAATACCAGTATGTTCAGTAGGTAATACAGTATAATACCAGTGTGTTCAGTAGGTAATACAGACTACAGTATATTACTAGTGTGTTCAGTAAGTAATACAGACTACAGTATAATACCAGTGTGTTCAGTAGGTAATACAGTATAATACCAGTATGTTCAGTAGGTAATACAGTATAATACCAGTATGTTCAGTAGGAAATACATTATATTACCAGTATGTTCAGTAGGTAATACAGACTACAGTATAATACCAGTGTGTTCAGTAGGTAATACAGTATAATACCAGTATGTTCAGTAGGTAATACAGTATAATACCAGTATGTTCAGTAGGTAATACAGTATAATACCAGTATGTTCAGTAGGAAATACATTATATTACCAGTATGTTCAGTAGGTAATAGAGACTACAGTATATTACCAGTGTGTTCAGTAGGTAATACAGACTACAGTATAATACCAGTATGTTCAGTAGGTAATACAGTATAATACCAGTGTGTTCAGTAGGTAATACAGTATAATACCAGTATGTTCAGTAGGTAATACAGTATAATACCAGTGTGTTCAGTAGGTAATACAGACTACAGTATATTACTAGTGTGTTCAGTAAGTAATACAGACTACAGTATAATACCAGTATGTTCAGTAGGTAATACAGACTACAGTATATTACCAGTATGTTCAGTAGGTAATACAGACTACAGTATAATACCAGTGTGTTCAGTAGGTAATACAGTATAATACCAGTATGTTCAGTAGGTAATACAGACTACAGTATAATACCAGTATGTTCAGTAGGTAATACAGTATAATACCAGTATGTTCAGTAGGTAATACAGTATATTACCAGTGTGTTCAGTAGCTAATACAGACGACAGTATATTACCAGTATGTTCAGTAGGTAATACAGACTACAGTATAATACCAGTGTGTTCAGTAGGTAATACAGTATAATACCAGTATGTTCAGTAGGAAATACATTGTATTACCAGTATGTTCAGTAGGTAATACAGACTACAGTATAATACCTGTGTCTTCAGTAGGTAATACAGTATAATACCAGTGTGTTCAGTAGGTAATACAGTATAATACCAGTGTGTTCAGTAGGTAATACAGTATAATACCAGTGTGTTCAGTAGGTAATACAGTATAATACCAGTGTGTTCAGTAGGTAATACAGTATAATACCAGTGTGTTCAGTAGGTAATACAGTATAATACCAGTATGTTCAGTAGGAAATACATTATATTACCAGTATGTTCAGTAGGTAATACAGACTACAGTATAATACCAGTGTGTTCAGTAGGTAATACAGTATAATACCAGTATGTTCAGTAGGTAATACAGTATAATACCAGTATGTTCAGTAGGTAATACAGACTACAGTATAATACCAGTATGTTCAGTAGGTAATACAGACTACAGTATATTACCAGTGTGTTCAGTAGGTAATACAGACTACAGTATAATACCAGTGTGTTCAGTAGGTAATACAGTATAATACCAGTGTGTTCAGTAGGTAATACAGTATAATACCAGTGTGTTCAGTAGGTAATACAGACTACAGTATAATACCAGTATGTTCAGTAGGTAATACAGTATAATACCAGTATGTTCAGTAGGTAATACAGTATAATACCAGTATGTTCAGTAGGAAATACATTATATTACCAGTATGTTCAGTAGGTAATACAGACTACAGTATAATACCAGTGTGTTCAGTAGGTTATACAGACTACAGTATAATACCAGTATGTTCAGTAGGTAATACAGTATAATACCAGTATGTTCAGTAGGAAATACATTATATTACCAGTATGTTCAGTAGGTAATACAGACTACAGTATATTACCAGTGTGTTCAGTAGGTAATACAGACTACAGTATAATACCAGTATGTTCAGTAGGTAATACAGTATAATACCAGTGTGTTCAGTAGGTAATACAGTATAATACCAGTATGTTCAGTAGGTAATACAGTATAATACCAGTGTGTTCAGTAGGTAATACAGACTACAGTATATTACTAGTGTGTTCAGTAAGTAATACAGACTACAGTATAATACCAGTGTGTTCAGTAGGTAATACAGTATAATACCAGTATGTTCAGTAGGTAATACAGTATAATACCAGTATGTTCAGTAGGAAATACATTATATTACCAGTATGTTCAGTAGGTAATACAGACTACAGTATAATACCAGTGTGTTCAGTAGGTAATACAGTATAATACCAGTATGTTCAGTAGGTAATACAGTATAATACCAGTATGTTCAGTAGGTAATACAGACTACAGTATATTACCAGTGTGTTCAGTAGGTAATACAGTATAATACCAGTGTGTTCAGTAGGTAATACAGTATAATACCAGTGTGTTCAGTAGGTAATACAGACTACAGTATAATACCAGTGTGTTCAGTAAGTAATACAGTATAATACCAGTGTGTTCAGTAAGTAATACAGTATAATACCAGTATGTTCAGTAGGTAATACAGTATAATACCAGTATGTTCAGTAGGTAATACAGTATAATACCAGTGTGTTCAGTAGGTAATACAGACTACAGTATAATACCAGTGTGTTCAGTAGGTAATACAGTATAATACCAGTATGTTCAGTAGGTAATACAGACTACAGTATAATACCAGTATGTTCAGTAGGTAATACAGACTACAGTATAATACCAGTGTGTTCAGTAGGTAATAGAGTATAATACCAGTATGTTCAGTAGGTAATACAGACTACAGTATAATACCAGTGTGTTCAGTAGGTAATACAGACTACAGTATAATACCAGTATGTTCAGTAGGTAATACAGACTACAGTATAATACCAGTATGTTCAGTAGGTAATACAGTATAATACCAGTATGTTCAGTAGGTAATACAGACTACAGTATAATACCAGTGTGTTCAGTAGGTAATACAGTATATTACCAGTTTGTTCAGTAGGTAATACAGACTACAGTATAATACCAGTATGTTCAGTAGGTAATACAGACTACAGTATAATACCAGTATGTTCAGTAGGTAATACAGTATAATACCAGTATGTTCAGTAGGTAATACAGTATATTACCAGTATGTTCAGTAGGTAATACAGACTACAGTATAATACCAGTATGTTCAGTAGGTAATACAGACTACAGTATAATACCAGTATGTTCAGTAGGTAATACAGTATATTACCAGTATGTTCAGTAGGTAATACAGTATAATACCAGTATGTTCAGTAGGTAATACAGACTACAGTATAATACCAGTATGTTCAGTAGGTAATACAGTATATTACCAGTATGTTCAGTAGGTAATACAGACTACAGTATAATACCAGTGTGTTCAGTAGGTAATACAGTATAATACCAGTGTGTTCAGTAGGTAATACAGACTACAGTATAATACCAGTGTGTTCAGTAGGTAATACAGACTACAGTATATTACCAGTGTGTTCAGTAGGTAATACAGTATAATACCAGTGTGTTCAGTAGGTAATACAGACTACAGTATAATACCAGTATGTTCAGTAGGTAATACAGACTACAGTATAATACCAGTATGTTCAGTAGGTAATACAGTATAATACCAGTATGTTCAGTAGGTAATACAGACTACAGTATAATACCAGTGTGTTCAGTAGGTAATACAGTATAATACCAGTGTGTTCAGTAGGTAATACAGACTACAGTATAATACCAGTGTGTTCAGTAGGTAATACAGTATAATACCAGTGTGTTCAGTAGGTAATACAGACTACAGTATAATACCAGTATGTTCAGTAGGTAATACAGACTACAGTATAATACCAGTGTGTTCAGTAGGTAATACAGTATAATACCAGTGTGTTCAGTAGGTAATACAGACTACAGTATAATACCAGTATGTTCAGTAGGTAATACAGACTACAGTATAATACCAGTGTGTTCAGTAGGTAATACAGACTACAGTATAATACCAGTGTGTTCAGTAGGTAATACAGACTACAGTATAATACCAGTATGTTCAGTAGGTAATACAGACTACAGTATAATACCAGTGTGTTCAGTAGGTAATACAGTATAATACCAGTGTGTTCAGTAGGTAATATAGACTACAGTATAATACCAGTATGTTCAGTAGGTAATACAGACTACAGTATAATACCAGTATGTTCAGTAGGTAATACAGTATAATACCAGTGTGTTCAGTAGGTAATACAGACTACAGTATAATACCAGTATGTTCAGTAGGTAATACAGACTACAGTATAATACCAGTATGTTCAGTAGGTAATACAGTATAATACCAGTATGTTCAGTAGGTAATACAGACTACAGTATAATACCAGTATGTTCAGTAGGTAATACAGACTACAGTATAATACCAGTGTGTTCAGTAGGTAATACAGTATAATACCAGTATGTTCAGTAGGTAATACAGTATAATACCAGTGTGTTCAGTAGGTAATACAGACTACAGTATAATACCAGTATGTTCAGTAGGTAATACAGTATATTACCAGTGTGTTCAGTAGGTAATACAGTATAATACCAGTTTGTTCAGTAGGTAATACAGACTACAGTATAATACCAGTTCGTACAGTAGGTAATACGGACTACGTTATAATACCAGTGTGTTCAGTAGGTAATACAGACTACAGTATAATACCAGTATGTTCAGTAGGTAATACAGTATAATACCAGTGTGTTCAGTAGGTAATACAGTATAATACCAGTGTGTTCAGTAGGTAATACAGACTACAGTATAATACCAGTATGTTCAGTAGGTAATACAGACTACAGTATAATACCAGTATGTTCAGTAGGTAATACAGACTACAGTATAATACCAGTGTGTTCAGTAGGTAATACAGACTACAGTATAATACCAGTGTGTTCAGTAGGTAATACAGACTACCGTATATTACCAGTGTGTTCAGTAGGTAATACAGTATACTACCAGTGTGTTCAGTAGGTAATACAGACTACAGTATAATACCAGTGTGTTCAGTAGGTTATACAGACTACAGTATATTACCAGTGTGTTCAGTAGGTAATACAGACTACAGTATAATACCAGTGTGTTCAGTAGGTAATACAGCATAATACCAGTGTGTTCAGTAGGTAATACAGTATAATACCAGTATGTTCAGTAGGTAATACAGACTACAGTATAATACCAGTGTGTTCAGTAGGTAATACAGTATAATACCAGTGTGTTCAGTAGGTAATACAGACTACAGTATAATACCAGTGTGTTCAGTAGGTAATACAGACTACAGTATAATACCAGTGTGTTCAGTAGGTAATACAGTATAATACCAGTGTGTTCAGTAGGTAATACAGACTACAGTATAATACCAGTGTGTTCAGTAGGTAATACAGACTACAGTATATTACCAGTGTGTTCAGTAGGTAATACAGACTACAGTATAATACCAGTGTGTTCAGTAGGTAATACAGCATAATACCAGTGTGTTCAGTAGGTAATACAGTATAATACCAGTATGTTCAGTAGGTAATACAGACTACAGTATAATACCAGTGTGTTCAGTAGGTAATACAGTATAATACCAGTGTGTTCAGTAGGTAATACAGACTACAGTATAATACCAGTGTGTTCAGTAGGTAATACAGACTACAGTATAATACCAGTGTGTTCAGTAGGTAATACAGTATAATACCAGTGTGTTCAGTAGGTAATACAGACTACAGTATAATACCAGTGTGTTCAGTAGGTAATACAGTATAATACCAGTGTGTTCAGTAGGTAATACAGACTACAGTATAATACCAGTGTGTTCAGTAGGTAATACAGACTACAGAATAATACCAGTATGTTCAGTAGGTAATACAGACTACAGTATATTACCAGTATGTTCAGTAGGTAATACAGACTACAGTATAATACCAGTGTGTTCAGTAGGTAATACAGTATAATACCAGTATGTTCAGTAGGTAATACAGACTACAGTATAATACCAGTATGTTCAGTAGGTAATACAGTATAATACCAGTATGTTCAGTAGGTAATACAGTATATTACCAGTGTGTTCAGTAGCTAATACAGACGACAGTATATTACCAGTATGTTCAGTAGGTAATACAGACTACAGTATAATACCAGTGTGTTCAGTAGGTAATACAGTATAATACCAGTATGTTCAGTAGGAAATACATTGTATTACCAGTATGTTCAGTAGGTAATACAGACTACAGTATAATACCTGTGTCTTCAGTAGGTAATACAGTATAATACCAGTGTGTTCAGTAGGTAATACAGTATAATACCAGTGTGTTCAGTAGGTAATACAGTATAATACCAGTGTGTTCAGTAGGTAATACAGTATAATACCAGTGTGTTCAGTAGGTAATACAGTATAATACCAGTGTGTTCAGTAGGTAATACAGTATAATACCAGTATGTTCAGTAGGAAATACATTATATTACCAGTATGTTCAGTAGGTAATACAGACTACAGTATAATACCAGTGTGTTCAGTAGGTAATACAGTATAGTACCAGTATGTTCAGTAGGTAATACAGTATAATACCAGTATGTTCAGTAGGTAATACAGACTACAGTATAATACCAGTATGTTCAGTAGGTAATACAGACTACAGTATATTACCAGTGTGTTCAGTAGGTAATACAGACTACAGTATAATACCAGTGTGTTCAGTAGGTAATACAGTATAATACCAGTGTGTTCAGTAGGTAATACAGTATAATACCAGTGTGTTCAGTAGGTAATACAGACTACAGTATAATACCAGTATGTTCAGTAGGTAATACAGTATAATACCAGTATGTTCAGTAGGAAATACATTATATTACCAGTATGTTCAGTAGGTAATACAGACTACAGTATAATACCAGTGTGTTCAGTAGGTTATACAGACTACAGTATAATACCAGTATGTTCAGTAGGTAATACAGTATAATACCAGTATGTTCAGTAGGAAATACATTATATTACCAGTATGTCCAGTAGGTAATACAGACTACAGTATATTACCAGTGTGTTCAGTAGGTAATACAGACTACAGTATAATACCAGTATGTTCAGTAGGTAATACAGTATAATACCAGTGTGTTCAGTAGGTAATACAGTATAATACCAGTATGTTCAGTAGGTAATACAGTATAATACCAGTGTGTTCAGTAGGTAATACAGACTACAGTATATTACTAGTGTGTTCAGTAAGTAATACAGACTACAGTATAATACCAGTGTGTTCAGTAGGTAATACAGTATAATACCAGTATGTTCAGTAGGTAATACAGTATAATACCAGTATGTTCAGTAGGAAATACATTATATTACCAGTATGTTCAGTAGGTAATACAGACTACAGTACAATACCAGTGTGTTCAGTAGGTAATACAGTATAATACCAGTATGTTCAGTAGGTAATACAGTATAATACCAGTATGTTCAGTAGGTAATACAGACTACAGTATATTACCAGTGTGTTCAGTAGGTAATACAGTATAATACCAGTGTGTTCAGTAGGTAATACAGTATAATACCAGTGTGTTCAGTAGGTAATACAGACTACAGTATAATACCAGTGTGTTCAGTAAGTAATACAGTATAATACCAGTGTGTTCAGTAAGTAATACAGTATAATACCAGTATGTTCAGTAGGTAATACAGTATAATACCAGTATGTTCAGTAGGTAATACAGTATAATACCAGTGTGTTCAGTAGGTAATACAGACTACAGTATAATACCAGTGTGTTCAGTAGGTAATACAGTATAATACCAGTATGTTCAGTAGGTAATACAGACTACAGTATAATACCAGTATGTTCAGTAGGTAATACAGACTACAGTATAATACCAGTGTGTTCAGTAGGTAATAGAGTATAATACCAGTATGTTCAGTAGGTAATACAGACTACAGTATAATACCAGTATGTTCAGTAGGTAATACAGACTACAGTATAATACCAGTATGTTCAGTAGGTAATACAGTATAATACCAGTATGTTCAGTAGGTAATACAGTATAATACCAGTATGTTCAGTAGGTAATACAGACTACAGTATAATACCAGTGTGTTCAGTAGGTAATACAGTATATTACCAGTTTGTTCAGTAGGTAATACAGACTACAGTATAATACCAGTATGTTCAGTAGGTAATACAGACTACAGTATAATACCAGTATGTTCAGTAGGTAATACAGTATAATACCAGTATGTTCAGTAGGTAATACAGTATATTACCAGTATGTTCAGTAGGTAATACAGACTACAGTATAATACCAGTATGTTCAGTAGGTAATACAGTATAATACCAGTATGTTCAGTAGGTAATACAGTATATTACCAGTATGTTCAGTAGGTAATACAGACTACAGTATAATACCAGTGTGTTCAGTAGGTAATACTGTATAATACCAGTGTGTTCAGTAGGTAATACAGACTACAGTATAATACCAGTGTGTTCAGTAGGTAATACAGACTACAGTATATTACCAGTGTGTTCAGTAGGTAATAGAGTATAATACCAGTGTGTTCAGTAGGTAATACAGACTACAGTATAATACCAGTATGTTCAGTAGGTAATACAGACTACAGTATAATACCAGTATGTTCAGTAGGTAATACAGACTACAGTATAATACCAGTATGGTCAGTAGGTAATACAGACTACAGTATAATACCAGTATGTTCAGTAGGTAATACAGACTACAGTATAATACCAGTATGTTCAGTAGGTAATACAGTATAATACCAGTGTGTTCAGTAGGTAATACAGACTACAGTATAATACCAGTATGTTCAGTAGGTAATACAGTATATTACCAGTATGTTCAGTAGGTAATACAGTATAATACCAGTATGTTCAGTAGGTAATACAGACTACAGTATAATACCAGTATGTTCAGTAGGTAATACAGTATAATACCAGTATGTTCAGTAGGTAATACAGACTACAGTATAATACCAGTATGTTCAGTAGGTAATACAGTATAATACCAGTATGTTCAGTAGGTAATACAGTATAATACCAGTATGTTCAGTAGGTAATACAGACTACAGTATAATACCAGTGTGTTCAGTAGGTAATACAGTATATTACCAGTTTGTTCAGTAGGTAATACAGACTACAGTATTATACCAGTATGTTCAGTAGGTAATACAGACTACAGTATAATACCAGTATGTTCAGTAGGTAATACAGTATAATACCAGTATGTTCAGTAGGTAATACAGTATATTACCAGTATGTTCAGTAGGTAATACAGACTACAGTATAATACCAGTATGTTCAGTAGGTAATACAGTATAATACCAGTATGTTCAGTAGGTAATACAGTATATTACCAGTATGTTCAGTAGGTAATACAGACTACAGTATAATACCAGTGTGTTCAGTAGGTAATACAGTATAATACCAGTGTGTTCAGTAGGTAATACAGACTACAGTATAATACCAGTGTGTTCAGTAGGTAATACAGACTACAGTATATTACCAGTGTGTTCAGTAGGTAATACAGTATAATACCAGTGTGTTCAGTAGGTAATACAGACTACAGTATAATATCAGTATGTTCAGTAGGTAATACAGACTACAGTATAATACCAGTATGTTCAGTAGGTAATACAGTATAATACCAGTGTGTTCAGTAGGTAATACAGACTACAGTATAATACCAGTGTGTTCAGTAGGTAATACAGTATAATACCAGTGTGTTCAGTAGGTAATACAGACTACAGTATAATACCAGTATGTTCAGTAGGTAATACAGTATATTACCAGTATGTTCAGTAGGTAATACAGTATAATACCAGTATGTTCAGTAGGTAATACAGACTACAGTATAATACCAGTATGTTCAGTAGGTAATACAGACTACAGTATAATACCAGTATGTTCAGTAGGTAATACAGACTACAGTATAATACCAGTATGTTCAGTAGGTAATACAGTATAATACCAGTATGTTCAGTAGGTAATACAGTATATTACCAGTATGTTCAGTAGGTAATACAGTATAATACCAGTATGTTCAGTAGGTAATACAGTATAATACCAGTATGTTCAGTAGGTAATACAGACTACAGTATAATACCAGTGTTGTCAGTAGGTAATACAGTATAATACCAGTGTGTTCAGTAGGTAATACAGACTACAGTATAATACCAGTGTGTTCAGTAGGTAATACAGACTACAGTATAATACCAGTATGTTCAGTAGGTAATACAGTATAATACCAGTGTGTTCAGTAGGTAATACAGACTACAGTATAATACCAGTGTGTTCAGTAGGTAATACAGACTACAGTATATTACCAGTGTGTTCAGTAGGTAATACAGTATATTACCAGTATGTTCAGTAGGTAATACAGTATAATACCAGTGTGTTCAGTAGGTAATACAGTATAATACCAGTATGTTCAGTAGGTAATACAGACTACAGTATAATACCAGTGTGTTCAGTAGGTAATACAGTATAATACCAGTGTGTTCAGTAGGTAATAGAGTATAATACCAGTGTGTTCAGTAGGTAATACAGACTACAGTATAATACCAGTGTGTTCAGTAGGTAATACAGACTACAGTATAATACCAGTGTGTTCAGTAGGTAATACAGTATAATACCAGTGTGTTCAGTAGGTAATAGAGTATAATACCAGTGTGTTCAGTAGGTAATACAGTATAATACCAGTGTGTTCAGTAGGTAATACAGACTACAGTATAATACCAGTGTGTTCAGTAGGTAATACAGTATAATACCAGTATGTTCAGTAGGTAATACAGACTACAGTATAATACCAGTGTGTTCAGTAAGTAATACAGACTACAGTATAATACCAGTTCGTACAGTAGGTAATACGGACTACGGTATAATACCAGAAGGTATTTTATCAAATGTAATTCATGGCCATGATAACGCAATAATGAACATGTTGTCTCACACGATAATTTCAGTATCCAACACAAGTCTGTGTTTCTATCTGCCTCTGTAGACATATGCTGTGTTAATTAGTATTAACACTGACTCACACACTCACTCACTCACACACACACACACACACACACACACACACACACACACACACACACACACACACACACACACACACACACACACACACACACACACACACACACACACACACACACACACACACACACACACACACACACACACGAACACACACAAATAGACACAAACATCCCCTTCCTGCTGTCTCACTAGCACAGACACATCTCTTTACATTCTCCCCCTCTTTATCTCTCTCTCCTTCCCTCCCTTCTTCCCACTTCTCTCTCTCTCTCTAGCTCCCTCTCTCTCCTCTTTCTCTCTCGCTCTCTCTCCCTCCCCCCTCTCTCTCTGTCTCGCTCTCTCAATTAAATTAAATTCAAAGGTCTTTATTGACATGGGAAACATATGTTAACGTATTGCCAAAGCAATGTAAACATTACACATACAAAAGTTTCAAAAGAATAAAGACATTTCAAATGTCATATTATGTATATTAATAGTGTTGAAACGATGTGCAAATGGTTAAAGTACAAAAGGGAAAATAAATAAACATAAATACGGGTTGTATTTACAATGGTGTTTGTTCTTCACTGGTTAACCTTTTCTTGTGGCAACAGTTCACACATCTTGCTGCTGTGATGAACACTGTGGTATTTCACCCAGTAGATTTGGGAGTTTATCAAAATCGGATTTTGTTTCTTAATTCTTTATGGGTCTGTGTAATCTGAGGGAAATATGTCTCTCTAATATGGTCATACATTTGGCAGGAGGTTAGGAAGTGCAGCTCAGTTTCCACCTCATTTTGTGGGCAGTGTGCACATAGTCTGTCTTCTCTTGAGAGCCAGGTCTGCCTACGGCGGCCTTTCTCAATAGCAAGGCTATGCTCACTGAGTCTGTACATAGTCAAAGCTTTCCTTAAGTTTGGGTAAGTCACAGTGGTCAGGTATTCTGCCACTGTGTGCTCTCTGTTTAGGGCCAAATATCATTCTGGTTTGCTCAGTTATGTATCAATGCTTTCCAATGTGTCAAGTTGTCACGTTCCTGACCTGTTTTCTCTTGTTTTTGTATGTGTTTAGTTGGTCAGGGCGTGAGTTGGGGTGGGCATTCTATGTGTTGTGTTTCTATGATGGGTTTAATGTGTTGCCTGATATGGTTCTCAATTAGAGGCAGGTGTTTGACGTTTCCTCTGATTGAGAACCATATTTAAGGTAGGCTGTTCTCACTGTTTGTTGGTGGGTGATTGTTCCTGTGTCTGTGTATGTCGCACCACACGGGACTGTTTCGTTTTCGTTCGTGTATGTAGTCTGTTCCTGTTCGTGCGTTCTTCGTTATATGTAGTTCTCATGTTCAGGTCGGTCTACGTCGTTTGTTTGTTATTTTGTAAATTATCAAGTGTATTTCGTGTCAGTGTTCGTCTTGTCAAATAAATCATTATGTATTCAGCACCCGCTGCGCCTTGGTCCACTCTCTCACCGAAAGACGACCGTTACACAAGTAATTATCTTTTTGTTTTCTCATGATTTGGTTGTGTCTAATTGTGTTGCTGTTCTGGGGCTCTGTGGGGTCTGTTTGTGTTTGTGAACAGAGCTGCAGGACCAGCTTGCTTAGGGGACTCTTCTCCAGGTTCATCTCTCTGTAGGTGATGGCTTTGTTATGGAAGGTTTGGGAATCGCTTCCTTTTAGGTGGTTGTAAAATTTAACGTCTCTTTTCTGGATTTTGATCATTAGCGGGTATTGGCGTAATTCTGCTTTGCATGCATTATTTGGTGTTTTACGTTGTACACAGAGGATATTTTTGCAGAATTCTGCATGCAGAGTCTCAATTTGGTGTTTGTCCCATTTTGTTAATTCTTTGTTGGTGAGCAGACCCCAGACCTCACAACCATGAAGGCCAATGGGCTTTACAACTCATTCAAGTATTTTTAGCCAGATGTCGAATTTTATGTTCCTTTTGATGGAATAGAAGGCCCTTCTTGCCTTGTCTCTCAGATCGTAACTTTGTGGAAGTTACCTGTGGCGCTGATGTTCAGGCCGAGGTATGTATATAAAAATGGTGTGCTCTAGGGCAACGGAGTCTAGATGGAATATATATTTGTGGTCCTGGCAACTGGACCTTTTTTGGAAAACCATACTTTTTGTCTCACTGAGATTTACTGTCAGGGCTAAGGTCTGACATTATCTGTGCAGAAGATCTAGGTGCTGCTGTAGGCCCTCCTTGGTTGGTGACAGAAGCACCAGATCATCAGCAAACAGTAGACATTTGACTTCAAATTCTAGTAGGGTGATGCCAGGTGTTTCAGCCTGATCAAATCAAATCAAAAGTACTATATAGCCCTTCTTACATCAGCTGATATCTCAAAGTGCTGTACAGAAACCCAGCCTAAAACCCCAAACAGCAAGCAATGCAGGTGTAGAACCACGGTGGCTAGGAAAAACTCCCTAGAAAGGCCAAAACCTAGGAAGAAACCTAGAGAGGAACCAGGCTATGAGGGGTGGCCAGTCCTCTTCTGGCTGTGCCAGGTGGAGATTATAACAGAACATGGCCAAGATGTTCAAATGTTCATAAATTACCAGCATGGTCACATAATAATAATCACAGTAGTTGTTGAGGGTGCAGCAAGTCAGCACCTCAGGAGTAAATGTCAGTTGGCTTTTCATAGCCGATCATTAAGAGTATCTCTACCGCTCCTGCTGTCTCTAGAGAGTTGAAAACAGCAGGTCTGGGACAGGTAGCACGTCCGGTGAACAGGTCAGGGTTCCATAGCCGCAGGCAGAACAGTTGAAACTGGAACAGCAGCACGGCCAGGTGGACTGGGGAGAGCAAGGAGTCATCATGCCAGGTAGGCCTGAGGCATGGTCCTAGGGCTCAGGTCCGAGAGAGAGAAAGAAAGAGAGAAAGAGAGAATTAGTGAGAGCATACTTAAATTCACACAGGACACCGGATAAGACAGGAGAAGTACTCCAGATATAACACTCTGACCCTAGCCCCCCGACACATAAACTACTGCAGCATAAATACTGGAGGCTGAGACAGGAGGGGTCAGGAGACACTGTGGCCCCATCCGATGATATCCCCGGACAGGGCCAAACAGGAAGGATATAACCCCACCCACTTTGCCAAAGCACAGCCCCCACACCACTAGAGGGATAGCTTAAACCACCAACTTACCATCCTGAGACAAGGCCGAGTATAGCCCACAAAGATCTCCGCCACTGCACAACCCAAGGTGGGGCGCCAACCCAGACAGGAAGATCACGTCAGTGACTCAACCCACTCAAGTGACGCACCTCTCCTAGGGACGGCATGAAAGAGCACCAGTAAGCCAGTGACTCAGCCCCTGTAATAGGGTTAGAGGCAGAGAATCCCAGTGGAGAGAGGGGAACCGGCCAGGCAGAGACAGCAAGGGCGGTTTGTTGCTCCAGAGCCTTTCCGTTCACCTTCACACTCCTGGGCCAGACTACACTCAATCATATGACCCACTGAAGAGATGAGTCTTCAGTAAAGACTTAAAAGTTGAGACCGAGTCTGCGTCTCTCACATGGGTAGGCAGACCATTCCATAAAAATGGAGCTCTATAGGAGAAAGCCCTGCCTCCAGCTGTTTTCTTAGAAATTCTAGGGACAATTAGGAGGCCTGCGACTTGAGACCGTAGCGTACGTGTAGGTATGTACGGCAGGACCAAATCGGAAAGATAGGTAGGAGCAAGCCCATGTAATGCTTTGTAGGTTAGCAGTAAAACCTTGAAATCAGCCCTTGCCTTAACAGGAAGCCAGTGTAGGGAGGCTAGCACTGGAGTAATATGATAAAAAATGTTGGTGCTAGTCAGGATTCTAGCAGCCGTATGGATTAATTTTTCTGCATGAATTTTGGACAGAAAGTTTCTGATTTTTGCAATGTTACGTAGATGGAAAAAAGCTGTCCTTGAAACAGTCTTGATATGTTCGTCAAAAGAGAGATCAGGGTCCAGAGTAACGCCGAGGTCCTTCACAGTTTTATTTGAGACGACTTTACAACCATCAAGATTAATTGTCAGATTCAACAGAAGATCTCTTTGTTTCTTGGGACCTAGAACTAGCATCTCTGTTTTGTCCGAGTTTAAAAGTAGAAAGTTTGCAGCCATCCACTTCCTTATGTCTGAAACACAGGCTTCTAGCGAGGGCCATTTTGGCGCATCACCATGTTTCATTGAAATGTACAGCTGTGTGTCATCCTGTAACGGTTGTCGTTGGTGGAAGGAGAAGAGGACCAAAGTGCAGCGTGGTACGTATTCATAATAATTTAATAAAGAAATGAATACTGAACAAAAACAACAAACCGACAAACGAACAGTTCTGTAAGGTGCAAACATAAACACTAAACATAAACACCACCCATAGTGGGAAAACAGGCTACCTAAGTATGATTCTCAATCAGAGACAACGATCGACACCTGCCTCTGATTGAGAACCATACTAGGCCAAACACATAGAAATATAACGACTAGAACAAAACATAGAAAAACAACATAGAATGCCCACCCCAACTCACGCCCTGACCAACTAAAATAAAGACATAAAAAGGAACTAAGGTCAGAACGTGACACATCCGCATAGCAGTGAAAGTTAACATTATGTTTTCGAATGACATCCCCAAGAGGTAAAATATATAGTGAAAACAGTAGTGGTCCTAAAACGGAACCTTGAGGAACACCGAAATGTACAGTTGATTTGTCAGAGGACAAACCATTCACAGAGACAAACTGATATCTTTCCGACAGATAAGATCTAAACCAGGCCAGAACTTGTCCGTGTAGACGAATTTGGGTTTCCAGTCTCTCCAAAAGAATGTGGTGATCGATGGTATCAAAGGCAGCACTAAGATCTAGGAGCACGAGGACAGATGCAGAGTCTCGGGCTGACGCCATTAAAAGGTAATTTACCACCTTCACAAGTGCAGTCTCAGTGCTATGATGGGGTCTAAAACCAGACTGAAGCATTTTGTATACATTGTTTGTCTTCAGGAAGGCAGTGAGTTGCTGCGCAACAGCTTTTTCAAAAATGTTTGATAGGAATGGAAGATTCGATATAGGCTGATAGTTTTTTATATTTTCTGGGTCAAGGTTTGGCTTTTTCAAGAGAGGCTTTATTACTGCCACCTTTAGTGAGTTTGGTACACATCCGGTGGATAGAGAGCCGTTTATTATGTTCAACATAGGAGGTCCAAGCACAGGAAGCAGCTCTTTCAGTAGTTTAGTTGGAATAGGGTCCAGTATGCAGCTTGAAGGTTTAGAGGCCATGATTATTTTCATCATTGTGTCAAGAGATATAGTACTAAAACACTTAATTGTCTCTCTTGATCCTAGGTCCTGGCAGATTTGTGCAGACTCAGGACAGCTGAGCTTTGGAGGAATACGCAGATTTAAAGAGGAGTCCGTAATTTGCTTTCTAATGATCATGATCTTTTCCTCAAAGAAGTTCATGAATGTATTACTGCTGAAGTGAAAGCCATCCTCACTTGGGGAATTCTGCTTTTTAGTTAGCTTTGCGACAGTATCAAAAATAAATTTCGGATTGTTCTTATTTTCCTCAATTAAGTTGGAAAAATAGGATGATCGAGCAGCAGTGAGGGCTCTTCGATACTGCACGGTACTGTCTTTCCAAGCTAGTTGGAAGACTTCCAGTTTGGTGTGGCGCCATTTCCTTTCCAATTTTCTGGAAGCTTGCTTCAGAGCTCGGGTATTTTCTGTATACCAGGGAGCTAGTTTCTTATGACAAATGTTTTTAGTTTTTAGGGGTGCAACTGCATCTAGGGTATAGCGCAAGGTTAAATTGAGTTCCTCAGTTAGGTGGTTAACTGATTTTTGTCCTCTGACGTCCTTGGGTAGGCAGAGGGAGTCTGGAAGGGCATCAAGGAATCTTTGTGTTGTCTTAGAATTTATAGCAAGACTTTTGATGCTCCTTAGTTGGGGTCTGAGCAGATTATTTGTTGCGATTGCAAACGTAATAAAATGGTGGTCCGATAGTCCAGGATTATGAGGAAAAACATTGAGATCCACAACATTTATTCCAATGGTGTATTTTCAGCAAAATTAACATGCGTAAATATTTGTATGAACATAACAAGATTCAACAACTAAGACATACACTGACCAAGTTCCACAGACATGTGACTAACAGAAATGGAATAATGTGTCCCTGAAGAAAGAGGGGGTCAAAATCAAAAGTAACAGTTAGTATCTGGTGTGGCGACGAGCTGCATTAAGTACTGCAGTGCATCTCCGCCTCATGGACTGCACCAGATTTGCCAGTTCTTGCTGTGAGATCTTACCCCACTCTTCCACCAAGTCACCTGAAAGTTGCCGGACATTTCTGTGGGGAATGGCCCTAGCCCTAGCCCTCCAACAGGTCCCAGACGTGCTGAATGGGATTGAGATCCGGGCTCTTCGCTGGCCATGTCAGAACACTGACATTTCTTTCTTGCAGGAAATCACGCACAGAACGAGCAGTATGGCTGGTGGCATTGTCATGCTGGAGGGTCATGTCAGGATGAGCCTGCAGGAAGGGTACCACATGAGGGAGGAGGATGTCTTCCCTGTAACGCATAGCGTTGAGATTGTCTGCAATGATAACAAGCTCAGTCCGTTGATGCTGTGACACACCCCCCCAGACCATGACGGACCCTCCACCTCCATATCGATCCCGCTCTAGAGTACAGGACTCGGTGTAACGCTCATTCCTTCGACGATAAACGCGAATCTGACCATCTCCCCTGATGAGACAAAACCACGACTTGTCGGTGAAGAACACTTTTTGCCAGTCCTGTCTGGTCCAGCGATGGTGGGTTTGTGCCCATAGGCGACGTTGTTGCCGGTGATGTCTGGTGAGGACCTGCCTTACAACAGGCCTACGAGCCCTCAGTCCAGCCTCTCTCAGCCTATTGCAGACAGTCTGAGCACTGATGGAGGGATTGTGCATTCCTGGTGTAACTCGGTCAGTTGTTGTTGCCATCCTGTACCTGTCCGGCAGGTGTGATGTTCGGATGTACCGATCCTGTGCAGGTGTTGTTACACGTGGTCTGCCACTGCGAGGACGATCAGCTGTCCGTCCTGTCTCCCTGTAGCGCTGTCTTAGGCGTCTCACAGAATGGACATTGCAATTTATTGCCCTGGCCACATCTGCAGTCCTTATGCCTCAAAGCAGCATGCCTAAGGCACGTTCACGCAGATGAGCAAGGACCCTGGGCATCCTTCTTTTGGTGTTTTTAGAGTCAGTAGAATGGCTTCTTTAGTGTCCTAAGTGTTCATAACTGTGACCTTAATTGCCTACCGTCTGTAAGCTGTTATTGTCTTAACGACCGTTCATAGGTGCATGTTCATTAATTGTTTATGGTTCATTGAACAAGCATGGGAAACAGTGTTAAACCCTTTACAATGAAGATCTGTGAAGTTATTTGGATTTTTACGAATTATCTTTGAAAGACAGGGTCCTGAAAAAGGGATGTTTCTTTTTTTTGCTTATATGTTGAAAACGGTGGGGCTCAAGCTGCATTCCTGTCTCATCCCACAGCCCTGTGTGTTTTTTGCCAATTTTAACCGCACACTTGTTGTTTGTGTACATGGATTTTATAATGACGTGTGTTTTTCCCCCAACACCACTTTCCATCATTTTGTATAGCAGACCCTCATGCCAAATTGAGTCAAAATATTTTTTTTAAATCAACAAAGCATGGGAAGACTATGCCTTTGTTTAGGTTTGTTTGTTTGTAAATTAGGGTGTGCAGGGTGAATACGTGGTCTGTCATATGGTAATTTGGAAAAAAGCAAATTTTGACATTAACTCTGTACATTGTTTTCACTGAGGAAATTTTCCCAAGGTTGTCGTTGACGCATATTCCACAATAATGATTGGTGTCAAATTTGTCTCCACTTTTGTGGATTAGGGTGATCAGTCCTTTTGTTCCAAATATTGCGAAATATGCCAGAGCTAAGAATGATGTTAAAGAATTTAAGTATAGCCAATTGGAATTTGTTGTCTGTATATTTTATCATTTCATTTAGGATACCATCAACACCACAGGACTTTTTTAAGTTGGAGGTTTTGTATTTTGTCCTGTAGTTCATTAAATGTATCTGGAGAATCCAGTTGGTTCTGGTAGTTGATTTTAGTTGATTTTTAGTTGATTTTAAGATTTGCATTTGATCATGTACAATCTACACTATCGTTCTAAAGTTTGGGGTCAGAAATGTCCTTTATTTTCTGTATTTCTTATTTTGTATTATTTATGTTGTACCTAGAACTCAGAGCTCCTCTGTCCAGTGTCTGTCTTCTGTTGCCCATCTTAATCTTTTCTTTTTATTGGCCAGTCTGAGATATGGCTTTTTCTTTTGCAACTCTGTCTAGAAGGCCAGCATCCTAGAGTCACCTCTTCACTGTTGACGTTGAGATTGGTGTTTTGAAGGGTACTATTTAATGAAGCTGCCAAACTAGACACTCTAATGTACTTGTCCTCTTGCTCAGTTGTGCACCGGGGCCTCCCACTCCTATTTCTATTCTGATTAGAGCCAGTTTGCTCTGTTCTGTGAAGGGAGTAGTACACAGCGTTATACAAGATCTTCAGTTTCTTGGCAATTTCTCACATGTATTAGCCTTCATTTCTCAGAACAAGAATCGACTGACGAGTTTCAGAAGAAAGTTTTTTGTTTCGAGCCATTTTGAGCCTGTAATCGAAACAACAAATGCTGATGCTCCAGATACTCAACTAGTCGAAAAAGGCCAATTTTAATGCTTCTTTAATCAGAACAACAGTTTTCAGCTGTGCTAACATAATTTGCAAAAGGGTTTTCTAATGATCAATTAGCCTTTTTAAATGATAGCTAACACAGCGTGCCATTGGAACACAAGAGTGATGGTTGCTGATAATGGGCCTCTGTACTCATATGTAAATATTCCATAAAGAATCTACCGTTTCCAGCTACAATAGTCATTTACAACATTAACAATGTCTACACTGTATTTATGATCAATTTGATGTTATTTTAATGGGAAAAAATATTAGCTTTTCTTTCAAAAACAAGGACATTTCTTAGTGACCCCAACTTTTGAATGGTAGTGTATGTAAATTTGATATTTCTGTATTTCATTTTCAATAAATGTGTATATACAGTATATGTTTTTGCTTTTTGTTCTTTGTTATAGAGCCAAAAAGATTGTAGAAGTTGTGTACTCACACTCTGTTTTGTGATAGATAACTCTTCATGTTGTTTGTTTAGTGTTTTCCAATTTTCCCAGAAGTGTTTAAATTCTGTGGATTCTTCAATTACATTGAGCTGTCTCTCTCTCTCTTTCTCTCTCTCTCTCCCACACACCACTGTCACACACTCTCGGTCACACATGCACACACTCTGTCCTCTGAGCAAGTCTGAGCATTGAATCCAAAATCCTAGAGACAACGCTCGTTTAGTTACAATACGAGAGCCCCGGGCTGTATTCTACTGACACGGCTTTACAATAATCATTCTGGTCTACAAATAATGGTCTATTCTACTAATACCGTAGTATATACTAGTATATAGTATATATAATATAATACGTAGTATTATGTACGTAATACTGTACACTCACACTCAATCCTTCTAAAGAAATATATCATATTAATATAAGCACCCTTCTTATTATTTTCTTATCTTTTCCATTTGACGCTGAATCAAATTAAATTGTGGGCTGAATATAACAGGTATAGACTTTACAGTGTAATGCAGTGTAAAGCAGAGTTTAAAAAGTAAATAGTAACACAATCAAATAACAATAACGAGACTACATACAAGGAGTACCCCTACCAAGTCAATGTGAAGGGGTACGAGGTAGTTGAGGTAATAACGAGACTATATGCAAGGAGTACAGCTACCAAGTCAATGTGCAGGGGTACGAGGTTGTTGAGGTAATAATGAGACAATATGTACAGAACTAGTCAAAAGTTTGAATATTATTTCAAAAATATTATAATAATATATATTTTGATTTGTTTAACACTTTTTTGGTTACTACATGATTCCATATGTGTTATTTCAACGTTTTTATGTCTTCGCTATTATTCTACAATGTAGAAAATTGTAAAAAAATAAATAAAAACTCTGGAATGAGTAGGTGTGGTCAAACTATTGACTGGTACTGTGTATTTAGGTAAGGGTAAAGAGACTAGTCTGTCAGGAAAGATAATAAACAGATTAGCAGCAGCGTATGTGAAGTGTGAAAGTGTGTCTATGTGTGGCATCAACATGCATGTTTGTCTGTGTTGTGTGTTGTGTGTTGTGTGTGTGTGTGTGTGTGTGTGTGTGTGTGTGTGTGTGTGTGTGTGTGTGTGTGTGTGTGTGTGTGTGTGTGTGTGTGTGTGTGTGTGTGTGTGTGTGTGTGTGTGTGTGTGTGTGTGTGTGTGTGTGTGTGTGTGTGTGTGTGTGTGTGTGTGTGTGTGTGTGTGCGCGCGTGCGTGCGTGCGTGTGTTGGAGTGTCAGTGTCAGTATGTGTGAGCGTGTGGGTAGAGTCTCATGAGTGTGCATCGGGTCAATGTAAATAGTCTGGGTAGCCATTTGATTAATTGTTCAGGAGTCTTATGGCTTGGGGGTAGAAGCTGTTAAGGAGCCTTTTGGACCTAGACTTGGCGATCCGGTACCGATTACCATGCAGTAGCAGAGAGAACAGTCTATGACTTGGGTGTCTCGAGTCTTTGAAAATGTTTGTGCCTTCCTCTGACACCACCTGGTATAGAGGTCCTGGATAGCAAGGAGCTTGGCCACAGTGATGTACTGGGCCGTACGCACTACCCTCTGTAGCGCCTTGCGGACGGATGCCGAGCAGTTGCCATACGCGGCGGTGATGCAGCCAGTCAAGATCGAAGGGTTGGAATGTTAACTTATCTTGCCAGTAGACTTTTATACTTTTGAGGTACAAAACTGTTGTTTCTTGAGTATAATCTCCCGTTTAAAGAGGCAATCTGCAGTCGAAACAATAACAAAGTGTTCTCTCCGCCACTGTTTCAGTAAAAAGCTGAGGGATGGGGTTGAAGAAATGAAACCACTCTCAAAATCATAGACAGAGCTATGGATGCAAAGACTGACTATCCATGTTCAGAAAATAATAACTTTAACCATGTTTTGTGGCTATACAGTGTTCGCTTACGTATACTTTGTTAAAACCTCTTTGGGCTAGGCTTGCCGCTAGCGCCCCACCTCGACAACATCCGGTGAAATTGCAGTGCGCGAAATTCAAAATAAAAAATTTGTAATATTAAACATTCTGTAACGGGTGTCTAGATCTTCCTCCTCCTCGGACGAGGAGAGGAGAGAAGGATCGGAGGACCAAAATGCAGCGGGTTGTGAATACATAATGATTTATTAAAGCAAACAACGAAACAAGAAAACAAACACTTGGAAGGATTACAAAATAACAAAAACAAACGTAGACTGACCTAAACCATGAGAACTTACATATAACACGAAGAACGTAGGAACAGGTACAGACTATAACAAACGAACGAACAAACGCTACAGTCCCGTGTGGTGCGCAGACACAGACACGGAAGACAATCACCCACAAACAAACAGTGTGAACAGCCAACCTATATATGGTTCTCAATCAGAGGAAAACGTCAAACACCTGTCTCTGATTGAGAACCATATAAGGCTAATTACAAGTGACCTAAACATAGAAACACAAAACATAGAATGCCCACCCCAACTCACGCCCTGACCAACTAAACACATACAAAAATAACATAAAACAGGTCAGGAACGTGACACATTCATGAAAATACAAGTGTCTTACATCGTTTAAAAGCTTAACTTCTTGTTAATCCAGCCGCTTTGTCAGATTTCAAAAAGGCTTTACGGCGAAAGCATACCATGCGATTATCTGAGGACAACGCCCCGCATACAAAAGCATTACAAACATTTTCCAAACATGCAGAGGCATCACGAAAGTCATAAATAGCGATAAAATAAATATCTTCCTCTGTTTGCAATCCCAAGGGACCCAGCTACATAACAAATGGTCGTTTTGTTCGATAAAGTCCTTCTTTATATCCCAAAAAAGTCAGTTTAGTTGGCGCACTTGATTCAGTAATCCACCGGTTTCCCCTTGTTCAAAATGCATACAAATGAATCCCAAAAGTTACCAATAAACTTTGTCCAAACAAGTCAAACAACATTTCTAATAAATCCTCATGTACCATAATATGTAAATAAATAATTAAATTTAAGACGGAGAATAGTATGTTCATTACCGGAGATAAATAACGAAGTGCGAGCCCTCATCCACGCGTGCCACAATACTACAGCCAAAATGGGAGCCACCTTGAAAAACTACAAATTCTAGCTCATTTAAATAAATAAAAATCCTGAAACTCTTTCTAAAGATTGTTGACATCTAGTGGAAGCCATAGGAACTGCAATCTGGGAGGTATTCCATTGATTTTCCCATAGACAGCCATTTCAATGAGTGGTGAGCTCAAAACGAAATATCCGGATGGATTCTCCTCAGGTTTTCGCCTGCCATATCAGTGCTGTTATACTCACAGACATTATTTTAACAATTTTGGAAACTTTAGAGTGTTTTCTATTTCAATACAACCAATTATATGTAGCCTGAGTAACAGGCAGTTTACTTTGGGCACCTCAGTCATCCAAACTTCCGAATCCTGACCCCTATCCCTAAGAAGTTTTAACACATCTTTTATTAAAACAACCTCATATTTTGGGTTCTTGAAGAATCAATGGATATATAATTAAATGATATGTCCAAAAATGGAAGTAGCAACTGAAGACTACCTCTTTAAGACACTAGCCCTTTAAGAGAAGAGGGCATGTCACAGATAGCCCCTTTAAGACAAGAGGGCAATGCCACATGTCACAGACAGACCCTTTAAGACGAGGCCACATGTAACAGATATCCCCTTTAAGACAACAGGATATGTCACAGATAGCCCCTTTAAGACAAGGCCACATGTCAATTACATTTTTTTTACTGCCATTCGTCCTATTCAAAAACCAACTGCCATTCCAGCATGACATAAACAGAACGGTTGTTGAACAAGCCTACCAATAACCACTTCATTTTTCTGTGTGAGTTGATTATTTAATTCAAAATATATGAAGCCAAAGTCATACCATAAACTATAGGCTAGATCGATAAACAGATTGTAGATTCAAATTTGAGCACTGTTTGTAAGCAAACGTTAGCTAGCTAGCGAGACAGGAAAAAGCTAGGCTACTTTAATTAGCCACTTTACAAGCTAGCCGGCTAACTCTTATGTGTATTATTGAATATGCCTAATAGATCTACATACAGACCAAGCCTGACATTGTCAATTAGCTAATTGTTCCTGTTATTTCAGTATTTCAGTGTGGAGTCAGATGAGGGGACAGTGTTTCATGAAGCCATTGCTGACCTCTTTTCAATGCACGTGACTAGCAGTGGGATAACCGAGAGGAGGTAGGGATCTACATTATTTATAATAAGTCTTGGTGATTCAATAGCCTAGTTATTGATTCCATTACTTTTAATAACACACTATGTTTTGCTCAGTCTGGCAGTAACCCAGAACTTTCAGAAGGAGAGGATCTCTATTGGACGCTGCTGACAACAGCTGCATGTAAACTGTGCTTCTACATCACAATAATTATATGGCTACACAGCATTCTGTCTTAAATTTTGGCAGATTAAATCATGGTTATTTCTGAATATTAACTCATGTTTTTGCTCCTTTGTTCTTCTTCTCATGAACCAGCCAGGTAACAGCCCACACTGTACTGTTCCATAGAGAAGTCAGGTAACAACCCATACTGTACTGTTCTATAGAGAAGTCAGCCAGGTAACAACCCATACTGTACTGTTCTATAGAGAAGTCAGGTAACAACCCATACTGTACTGTTCTATAGTGAAGTCAGCCAGGTAACAACCCATACTGTACTGTTCTATAGAGAAGTCAGGTAACAACCCATACTGTACTGTTCCATAGAGAAGTCAGGTAACAACCCATACTGTACTGTTCCATAGAGAAGTCAGGTAACAACCCATACTGTACTGTTCCATAGAGAAGTCAGCCTGGTAACAACCCATACTGTACTGTTCCATAGAGAAGTCAGGTAACAGCCCATACTGTACTGTTCCATAGAGAAGTCAGGTAACAGCCCATACTGTACTGTTCCATAGAGAAGTCAGGTAACAGCCCATACTGTACTGTTCCATAGAGAAGTCAGGTAACAACCCATACTGTACTGTTCCATAGAGAAGTCAGGTAACAGCCCATACTGTACTGTTCTATAGAGAAGTCAGGTAACAACCCATACTGTACTGTTCTATAGAGAAGTCAGGTAACAACCCATACTGTACTGTTCCATAGAGAAGTCAGGTAACAACCCATACTGTACTGTTCCATAGAGAAGTCAGCCTGGTAACAACCCATACTGTACTGTTCCATAGAGAAGTCAGGTAACAGCCCATACTGTACTGTTCCATAGAGAAGTCAGGTAACAGCCCATACTGTACTGTTCCATAGAGAAGTCAGGTAACAGCCCATACTGTACTGTTCCATAGAGAAGTCAGGTAACAACCCATACTGTACTGTTCCATAGAGAAGTCAGGTAACAGCCCATACTGTACTGTTCTATAGAGAAGTCAGGTAACAACCCATACTGTACTGTTCTATAGAGAAGTCAGCCAGGTAACAACCCATACTGTACTGTTCCATAGAGAAGTCAGCCAGGTAACAACCCATACTGTACTGTTCTATAGAGAAGTCAGGTAACAACCCATACTGTACTGTTCTATAGAGAAGTCAGCCAGGTAACAACCCATACTGTACTGTTCCATAGAGAAGTCAGCCAGGTAACAACCCATACTGTACTGTTCTATAGAGAAGTCAGGTAACAACCCATACTGTACTGTTCTATAGAGAAGTCAGCCAGGTAACAACCCATACTGTACTGTTCTATAGAGAAGTCAGGTAACAACCCATACTGTACTGTTCCATAGAGAAGTCAGCCAGGTAACAACCCATACTGTACTGTTCCATAGAGAAGTCAGGTAACAACCCATACTGTACTGTTCCATAGAGAAGTCAGCCAGGTAACAGCCCATACTGTACTGTTCCATAGAGAAGTCAGGTAACAGCCCATACTGTACTGTTCCATAGAGAAGTCAGGTAACAACCCATACTGTACTGTTCCATAGAGAAGTCAGGTAACAACCCATACTGTACTGTTCCATAGAGAAGTCAGGGAACAACCCATACTGTACTGTTCCATAGAGAAGTCAGGTAACAACCCATACTGTACTGTTCCATAGAGAAGTCAGGTAACAACCCATACTGTACTGTTCTATAGAGAGGTCAGCCAGGTAACAACCCATACTGTACTGTTCCATAGAGAAGTCAGGTAACAACCCATACTGTACTGTTCCATAGAGAAGTCAGCCAGGTAACAACCCACACTGTACTGTTCCATAGAGAAGTCAGGTAACAGCCCATACTGTACTGTTCCATAGAGAAGTCAGGTAACAGCCCATACTGTACTGTTCTATAGAGAAGTCAGCCAGGTAACAACCCATACTGTACTGTTCCATAGAGAAGTCAGCCAGGTAACAACCCATACTGTACTGTTCCATAGAGAAGTCAGTCAGGTAACAGCCCATACTGTACTGTTCCATAGAGAAGTCAACCAGGTAACAACCCATACTGTACTGTTCCATAGAGAAGTCAGGTAACAACCCATACTGTACTGTTCTATAGAGAAGTCAGCCAGGTTACAGCCCATACTGTACTGTTCTATAAAGAAGTCAGAAAGGTAACAACCCATACTGTACTGTTCCATAGAGAAGTCAGCCAGGTAACAACCCATACTGTACTGTTCTATAGAGAAGTCAGGTAACAACCCATACTGTACTGTTCCATAGAGAAGTCAGGTAACAACCCATACTGTACTGTTCCATAGAGAAGTCAGCCTGGTAACAACCCATACTGTACTGTTCCATAGAGAAGTCAGGTAACAGCCCATACTGTACTGTTCCATAGAGAAGTCAGGTAACAGCCCATACTGTACTGTTCCATAGAGAAGTCAGGTAACAGCCCATACTGTACTGTTCCATAGAGAAGTCAGGTAACAACCCATACTGTACTGTTCCATAGAGAAGTCAGGTAACAGCCCATACTGTACTGTTCTATAGAGAAGTCAGGTAACAACCCATACTGTACTGTTCTATAGAGAAGTCAGCCAGGTAACAACCCATACTGTACTGTTCCATAGAGAAGTCAGCCAGGTAACAACCCATACTGTACTGTTCTATAGAGAAGTCAGGTAACAACCCATACTGTACTGTTCTATAGAGAAGTCAGCCAGGTAACAACCCATACTGTACTGTTCCATAGAGAAGTCAGCCAGGTAACAACCCATACTGTACTGTTCTATAGAGAAGTCAGGTAACAACCCATACTGTACTGTTCTATAGAGAAGTCAGCCAGGTAACAACCCATACTGTACTGTTCTATAGAGAAGTCAGGTAACAACCCATACTGTACTGTTCCATAGAGAAGTCAGCCAGGTAACAACCCATACTGTACTGTTCCATAGAGAAGTCAGGTAACAACCCATACTGTACTGTTCCATAGAGAAGTCAGCCAGGTAACAGCCCATACTGTACTGTTCCATAGAGAAGTCAGGTAACAGCCCATACTGTACTGTTCCATAGAGAAGTCAGGTAACAACCCATACTGTACTGTTCCATAGAGAAGTCAGGTAACAACCCATACTGTACTGTTCCATAGAGAAGTCAGGTAACAACCCATACTGTACTGTTCCATAGAGAAGTCAGGTAACAACCCATACTGTACTGTTCCATAGAGAAGTCAGGTAACAACCCATACTGTACTGTTCTATAGAGAGGTCAGCCAGGTAACAACCCATACTGTACTGTTCCATAGAGAAGTCAGGTAACAACCCATACTGTACTGTTCCATAGAGAAGTCAGCCAGGTAACAACCCATACTGTACTGTTCCATAGAGAAGTCAGGTAACAGCCCATACTGTACTGTTCCATAGAGAAGTCAGGTAACAGCCCATACTGTACTGTTCTATAGAGAAGTCAGCCAGGTAACAACCCATACTGTACTGTTCCATAGAGAAGTCAGCCAGGTAACAACCCATACTGTACTGTTCCATAGAGAAGTCAGTCAGGTAACAGCCCATACTGTACTGTTCCATAGAGAAGTCAACCAGGTAACAACCCATACTGTACTGTTCCATAGAGAAGTCAGGTAACAACCCATACTGTACTGTTCTATAGAGAAGTCAGCCAGGTTACAGCCCATACTGTACTGTTCTATAAAGAAGTCAGAAAGGTAACAACCCATACTGTACTGTTCCATAGAGAAGTCAGCCAGGTAACAACCCATACTGTACTGTTCCATAGAGAAGTCAGCCAGGTAACAACCCATACTGTACTGTTCCATAGAGAAGTCAGCCAGGTAACAACCCATACTGTACTGTTCCATAGAGAAGTCAGGTAACAACCCATACTGTACTGTTCTATAGAGAAATCAGGTAACAACCCATACTGTACTGTTCCATAGAGAAGTCAGGTAACAACCCATACTGTACTGTTCCATAGAGAAGTCAGCCAGGTAACAACCCATACTGTACTGTTCCATAGAGAAGTCAGGTAACAACCCATACTGTACTGTTCTATAGAGAAGTCAGGTAACAACCCATACTGTACTGTTCCATAGAGAAGTCAGGTAACAACCCATACCGTACTGTTCCATAGAGAAGTCAGCCAGGTAACAACCCATACTGTACTGTTCCATAGAGAAGTCAGCCAGGTAACAACCCATACTGTACTGTTCCATAGAGAAGTCAGCCAGGTAACAACCCATACTGTACTGTTCTATAGAGAAGTCCGCCAGGTAACAACCCATACTGTACTGTTCCATAGAGAAGTCAGCCAGGTAACAACCCATACTGTACTGTTCCATAGAGAAGTCAGCCAGGTAACAACCCATACTGTACTGTTCCATAGAGAAGTCAGGTAACAACCCATACTGTACTGTTCTATAGAGAAGTCAGGTAACAACCCATACTGTACTGTTCCATAGAGAAGTCAGGTAACAACCCATACTGTACTGTTCCATAGAGAAGTCAGGTAACAACCCATACTGTACTGTTCCATAGAGAAGTCAGGTAACAACCCATACTGTACTGTTCCATAGAGAAGTCAGCCAGGTAACAACCCATACTGTACTGTTCCATAGAGAAGTCAGGTAACAGCCCATACTGTACTGTTCCATAGAGAAGTCAGGTAACAGCCCATACTGTACTGTTCTATAGAGAAGTCAGCCAGGTAACAACCCATACTGTACTGTTCCATAGAGAAGTCAGCCAGGTAACAACCCATACTGTACTGTTCCATAGAGAAGTCAGTCAGGTAACAGCCCATACTGTACTGTTCCATAGAGAGGTCAACCAGGTAACAACCCATACTGTACTGTTCCATAGAGAAGTCAGGTAACAACCCATACTGTACTGTTCTATAGAGAAGTCAGCCAGGTTACAGCCCATACTGTACTGTTCCATAGAGAAGTCAGAAAGGTAACAACCCATACTGTACTGTTCCATAGAGAAGTCAGCCAGGTAACAACCCATACTGTACTGTTCCATAGAGAAGTCAGGTAACAACCCATACTGTACTGTTCTATAGAGAAGTCAGGTAACAACCCATACTGTACTGTTCCATAGAGAAGTCAGGTAACAACCCATACTGTACTGTTCCATAGAGAAGTCAGCCAGGTAACAACCCATACTGTACTGTTCCATAGAGAAGTCAGGTAACAACCCATACTGTACTGTTCTATAGAGAAGTCAGGTAACAACCCATACTGTACTGTTCCATAGAGAAGTCAGGTAACAACCCATACCGTACTGTTCCATAGAGAAGTCAGCCAGGTAACAACCCATACTGTACTGTTCCATAGAGAAGTCAGCCAGGTAACAACCCATACTGTACTGTTCCATAGAGAAGTCAGCCAGGTAACAACCCATACTGTACTGTTCTATAGAGAAGTCCGCCAGGTAACAACCCATACTGTACTGTTCCATAGAGAAGTCAGCCAGGTAACAACCCATACTGTACTGTTCCATAGAGAAGTCAGCCAGGTAAAAACCCATACTGTACTGTTCCATAGAGAAGTCAGGTAACAACCCATACTGTACTGTTCTATAGAGAAGTCAGGTAACAACCCATACTGTACTGTTCCATAGAGAAGTCAGCCAGGTAACAACCCATACTGTACTGTTCTATAGAGAAGTCAGCCAGGTAACAACCCATACTGTACTGTTCTATAGAGAAGTCAGCCAGGTAACAACCCATACTGTACTGTTCTATAGAGAAGTCAGCCAGGTAACAACCCATACTGTACTGTTCCATAGAGAAGTCAGCCAGGTAACAACCCATACTGTACTGTTCTATAGAGAAGTCAGCCAGGTAACAACCCATACTGTACTGTTCCATAGAGAAGTCAGCCAGGTAACAACCCATACTGTACTGTTCCATAGAGAAGTCAGCCAGGTAACAACCCATACTGTACTGTTCCATAGAGAAGTCAGCCAGGTAACAACCCATACTGTACTGTTCCATAGAGAAGCCAGCCAGGTAACAACCCATACTGTACTGTTCCATAGAGAAGTCAGCCAGGTAACAACCCATACTGTACTGTTCCATAGAGAAGTCAGCCAGGTAACAACCCATACTGTACTGTTCCATAGAGAAGTCAACCAGGTAACAACCCATACTGTAATGTTCCATAGAGAAGTCAGGTAACAACCCATACTGTACTGTTCCATAGAGAAGTCAACCAGGTAACAACCCATACTATACTGTTCCATAGAGAAGTCAGGTAACAGCCCATACTGTACTGTTCCATAGAGAAGTCAGGTAACAGCCCATACTGTACTGTTCCATAGAGAAGTCAACCAGGTAACAACCCATACTGTACTGTTCCATAGAGAAGTCAGGTAACAGCCCATACTGTACTGTTCCATAGAGAAGTCAGGTAACAGCCCACACTGTACTGTTCCATAGAGAAGTCAGGTAACAGCTCATACTGTACTGTTCCATAGAGAAGTCAGCCAGGTAACAACCCATACTGTACTGTTCCATAGAGAAGTCAGCCAGGTAACAACCCATACTGTACTGTTCCATAGAGAAGTCAGCCAGGTAACAACCCATACTGTACTGTTCCATAGAGAAGTCAGTCAGGTAACAACCCATACTGTACTGTTCCATAGAGAAGGCAGCCAGGTAACAACCCACACTGTACTGTTCTATGGAGAAGTCAGCCAGGTAACAACCCATACTGTACTGTTCCATAGAGAAGTCAGTCAGGTAACAACCCATACTGTACTGTTCCATGGAGAAGTCAGCCAGGTAACAACCCATACTGTACTGTTCCATAGAGAAGTCAGCCAGGTAACAACCCATACTGTACTGTTCCATAGAGAAGTCAGCCAGGTAACAACCCATACTGTACTGTTCCATAGAGAAGTCAGCCAGGTAACAACCCATACTGTACTGTTCCATAGAGAAGTCAGCCAGGTAACAACCCATACTGTACTGTTCCATAGAGAAGTCAGCCAGGTAACAACCCATACTGTACTGTTCCATAGAGAAGTCAACCAGGTAACAACCCATACTGTACTGTTCCATAGAGAAGTCAGCCAGGTAACAACCCACACTGTACTGTTCCATAGAGAATTCAGCCAGGTAACAACCCACACTGTACTGTTCCATAGAGAAGTCAGCCAGGTAACAACCCATACTGTACTGTTCCATAGAGAAGTCAGCCAGGTAACAACCCATACTGTACTGTTCCATAGAGAAGTCAGCCAGGTAACAACCCATACTGTACTGTTCCATAGAGAAGTCAACCAGGTAACAACCCATACTGTACTGTTCCATAGAGAAGTCAGCCTGGTAACAACCCATACTGTACTGTTCTATAGAGAAGTCAGCCAGGTAACAACCCACACTGTACTGTTCCATAGAGAAGTCAGCCAGGTAACAACCCATACTGTACTGTTCCATAGAGAAGTCAACCAGGTAACAACCCATACTGTACTGTTCCATAGAGAAGTCAGCCTGGTAACAACCCATACTGTACTGTTCTATAGAGAAGTCAGCCAGGTAACAACCCATACTGTACTGTTCTATAGAGAAGTCAGCCAGGTAACAACCCATACTGTACTGTTCTATAGAGAAGTCAGCCAGGTAACAACCCATACTGTACTGTTCCATAGAGAAGTCAACCAGGTAACAACCCATACTGTACTGTTCTATAGAGAAGTCAGCCAGGTAACAACCCATACTGTACTGTTCCATAGAGAAGTCAACCAGGTAACAACCCATACTGTACTGTTCCATAGAGAAGTCAGCCAGGTAACAACCCATACTGTACTGTTCTATAGAGAAGTCAGCCAGGTAACAACCCATACTGTACTGTTCTATAGAGAAGTCAGTCAGGTAACAACCCATACTGTACTGTTCCATAGAGAAGTCAGCCAGGTAACAGCCCATACTGTACTGTTCCATAAAGAAGTCAGCCAGGTAACAGCCCATACTGTACTGTTCTATAGAGAAGTCAGCCAGGTAACAACCCACACTGTACTGTTCCATAGAGAAGTCAGCCAGGTAACAACCCATACTGTACTGTTCCATAGAGAAGTCAGCCAGGTAACAACCCATACTGTACTGTTCCATAGAGAAGTCAGCCAGGTAACAACCCATACTGTACTGTTCTATAGAGAAGTCAGTCAGGTAACAACCCATACTGTACTGTTCCATAGAGAAGTCAGCCAGGTAACAGCCCATACTGTACTGTTCCATAGAGAAGTCAGCCAGGTAACAACCCATACTGTACTGTTCCATAGAGAAGTCAACCAGGTAACAACCCATACTGTACTGTTCCATAGAGAAGTCAGCCTGGTAACAACCCATACTGTACTGTTCTATAGAGAAGTCAGCCAGGTAACAACCCACACTGTACTGTTCCATAGAGAAGTCAGCCAGGTAACAACCCATACTGTACTGTTCCATAGAGAAGTCAACCAGGTAACAACCCATACTGTACTGTTCCATAGAGAAGTCAGCCTGGTAACAACCCATACTGTACTGTTCTATAGAGAAGTCCGCCAGGTAACAACCCATACTGTACTGTTCTATAGAGAAGTCTGCCAGGTAACAACCCATACTGTACTGTTCTATAGAGAAGTCAGCCAGGTAACAACCCATACTGTACTGTTCCATAGAGAAGTCAACCAGGTAACAACCCATACTGTACTGTTCTATAGAGAAGTCAGCCAGGTAACAACCCATACTGTACTGTTCCATAGAGAAGTCAACCAGGTAACAACCCATACTGTACTGTTCCATAGAGAGGTCAGCCAGGTAACAACCCATACTGTACTGTTCTATAGAGAAGTCAGCCAGGTAACAACCCATACTGTACTGTTCTATAGAGAAGTCAGTCAGGTAACAACCCATACTGTACTGTTCCATAGAGAAGTCAGCCAGGTAACAGCCCATACTGTACTGTTCCATAAAGAAGTCAGCCAGGTAACAGCCCATACTGTACTGTTCTATAGAGAAGTCAGCCAGGTAACAACCCACACTGTACTGTTCCATAGAGAAGTCAGCCAGGTAACAACCCATACTGTACTGTTCCATAGAGAAGTCAGCCAGGTAACAACCCATACTGTACTGTTCCATAGAGAAGTCAGCCAGGTAACAACCCATACTGTACTGTTCTATAGAGAAGTCAGTCAGGTAACAACCCATACTGTACTGTTCCATAGAGAAGTCAGCCAGGTAACAGCCCATACTGTACTGTTCCATAAAGAAGTCAGCCAGGTAACAGCCCATACTGTACTGTTCTATAGAGAAGTCAGCCAGGTAACAACCCACACTGTACTGTTCCATAGAGAAGTCAGCCAGGTAACAACCCATACTGTACTGTTCCATAGAGAAGTCAGCCAGGTAACAACCCATACTGTACTGTTCCATAGAGAAGTCAGCCAGGTAACAACCCATACTGTACTGTTCCATAGAGAAGTCAGCCAGGTAACAACCCATACTGTACTGTTCCACAGAGAAGTCAGCCAGGTAACAACCCATACTGTACTGTTCTATAGAGAAGTCAGCCAGGTAACAACCCATACTGTACTGTTCTATAGAGAAGTCAGCCAGGTAACAACCCATACTGTACTGTTCTATAGAGAAGTCAGCCAGGTAACAACCCATACTGTACTGTTCTATAGAGAAGCAGCGTCTCAACACTATGCTGGAGTTCTTTTGTCCATTATTTAATTGTTTATTATATTATATGCTAACTACTATTTTTTAGTCGAGGCCATAATTCATAAATGGACCATACATGGTTTTAAGCGATATATCCCTTTTTGATTCTATATGGAACCTTTTTTTTGTCAGAGTGCAATCAACATTTTTAGACATATACACACACACACACACACACACACACACACACACACACACACACACACACACACACACACACACACACACACACACACACACACACACACACACATTCTTAGACATATACACACACACACACACACACATTCTTAGACATATACACACACACACACACACATTCTTAGACATATACACACACACACACACACACACACATTCTTAGACATATACACACACACACACACACACACACATTCTTAGACATACACACACACACACACACACACACACATTCTTAGACATATACACACACACACACACACACACACACATTCTTAGACATATACACACACACACACACACACACACACACATTCTTAGACATATACACACACACACACACACACACACATTCTTAGACATATACACACACACACACACACACACACATGCTCAGACATGTGTACACATACACACACACACACACACACACACACACACACACACACACACACACACACACACACACATTCTCAGACTAAGATACAGACTGGATAAACAACAGCCCCCTATATTTATGACCACCTACACCCACAGGCCCCAGTCAAATTACAATGTACAGCAGGCTGGCAGTCAGAAAACTACAGTGTCTACAGATGTCGGGTCTTAATTTGACCAGTGAGAGGTCTAACTGATGTTTCCAAGTGGCCACACACCTCTCCAAAGTGTGCACAGTTCCTAAGGAATTTCAATGCACTTCTATGGCTCAAAGAAGAGCCTTCAATTATAAGGTGCTTTTTCTTTCAGCTCTCCTAGTTGTGCTGTTGAGGACACTTGCAGGAACACATCCCTCTTTCTCCGCCGTCACACAATTACTGTTGTTGTTTACGTAATCCAATCTGGGTCAGACGGGCATCATCTGAAAGCTTGTTCTATCGCCAAAACGTCTAGCTAATTATTATAATATTTTTATTGTTATTAACCCATTCTCTTTAAAAGACAAAAATAACATGTACATTCTACACACATTACACTTTTTTTTAGTTACATAGCAAGAATATATACTAAACAAAAATATAAATGCAAATGGAACAATTTCAGTTCATATAAGAAAATCAGACTATTGAAATCAATATTAAGCCCACCCACATGGGATCAAGATTTAGCTGTACCCTTATCCTCCTCCTCCTCTGTTCCTCTGGTGATGTAGAGGTTAACCCAGGCCCTGCAGCGCCCAGCATCACTCCCATTCCCCAGGCCCTACAGCCCCCAGCATCACTCCCATTCCCCAGGCCCTGTAGCCCCCAGCATCACTCCCATTCCCCAGGCCCTGCAGCCCCCAGCATCACTCCCATTCCCCAGGCCCTGCAGCCCCCAGCATCACTCCCATTCCCCAGGCCCTGCAGCCCCCAGCATCACTCCCATTCCCCAGGCCCTGCAGCCCCCAGCATCACTCCCATTCCCCAGGCCCTGCAGCCCCCAGCATCACTCCCATTCCCTAGGCCCTGCAGCCCCCAGCATCACTTCCATTCCACAGGCCCTGCAGCGCCCAGCATCACTCCCATTCCCCAGGCCCTGCAGCCCCCAGCATCACTCCCATTCCCCAGGCCCTGCAGCCCCCAGCATCACTCCCATTCCCCAGGCCCTGCAGCCCCCAGCATCACTCCCATTCCCCAGGCCCTGCAGCCCCCAGCATCACTCCCATTCCCCAGGCCCTGCAGCCACCAGCATCACTCCCATTCCCCAGGCCCTGCAGCCCCCAGCATCACTCCCATTCCCCAGGCGCTCTCATTTGTTGACTTCTGTAACCGTAAAATAATTGGTTTCATGGATGTTAACGTTAGAAGCCTCGTCCCTAAGTTTGTTTTATTCACTGCTTTAGCACACTCCGCCAACCCGGATGTCTAAGCCGTGTCTGAATCCTGGCTTAGGAAGGCCACCAAAAATCCACCCCCAACTATAACATTTTCCGACAAGATAGAACTGCCAAAGAGGACGGAGTTGCAATCTACTGCAGAGATAGTCTGCAGAGTTCTGTCTTACTATCCAGGTCTCTGAACAAATAATTCAAGCTTCTACTTCTAAAAATCGACCTTTCTCAGAAACAAGTCTCTCACTGTTGCCCCTTGTTATAGACCCCCCTCGGCCCCCAGATGTGCCCTGGACACCATATGTGATTTGATTGCCCCCCATCTATCTTCAGAGTTCCGTACTGTTAGGTGACCTAAACTGCCCAATCACCCTCCTTTAATTTTTGCCTTAAATAACCATCTGTCTTATATAACCATGCCAAACTGAACATACTATTTCATACTCCGGAGTACCCCGGAGTATCCTGAATCCTGGATTGTAAAAATCCTCCATAGACTTAATATTATATGCCCACGGGGAGAAAGTATGGAGTCTGTAAAAGCAGGGCCGGCCCTCCCATCAGGCAAGATTAGGACAGCCACATATGGCGGCACTAGAATTTGGGGCGACATTTTGACAATTGGCTGCTGCCCTCCGGCGCCCCTGATCGGATACTACACCGGCGGTGACGCCCCAGTCACCAGCTCATAGCGTTGCTGCAGTCCCCGCCCCCACCCCATTCCCGCTTCTACCCAAGTTCACTCCTACTATCTCTGGTAGCTATGGTGATGTGTGTGGTTATATGGGATTATCCAATTGTGAAACATTCATAAAAATGAATCTTCCAATGAAATGATTGTATGTTTTTTTATGTTTGTGTGTGATGAAGACGATTAGTGTTTAAGGCAGTAGCCTAACCTAGCCTGTTAACGTTAGCTAGCTACTACTAGTGGATATCATTGTAGCTAAAAGTAATCTTTAGAGATTTGGAACAATTTGCTACCATGTCTAAGAGACAAAAACTATCAGGAAGCGAATATATATATATTTTTTAAACAATAAGAAGCACAATCTCTAAACCAAAGAAATTCGTTGCTAAAATGTATTAGCGTGGGGCAATGTCCTTCAGCCGGTGTGGAGAATGACAAAACCCGGAGAACGACGAGCCCCAGTTCGCTGATTCTAGCAGCGAAGAGGGCAAGCCGGAGGAGTCCGAGCCATGCAATTCCAACAATGATGAAAGATCTCTGGCTGGACAAAAACAGATGGTTGCACCAGTCCTAGCCACACCTCCAAACAATGCCGGTGAAGACCCTACTATCTTGGACCCGGACTCAGATGTGTCGCGGTATCCCTCTTTCCCTTATATGTTATTATCTGGGACATACTATTATCTGGCTGTGTTAACACACTGCTACAGTATGTTAGTAGTAAATGATTCTGGTTGCTGTGTTAACATACTGCTACAGTAAGTTAGTAGTAAATGATTCTGTACCCCCTGATTTACTTGATATAGTGACACATTTCAGATAGTAAATCAAGAACAATTCGGACAAGTGTGGACATTTTGCAAGTCATAATGAGGAAAAATTGTTAGGATTAAGTTTAGGGTTAGGGTTAGCGGTTTGGGGTTAAGGTTGGGCTTAGGGTTAGGGTTAGGGTTAGGATTAAGTTCAGGGTTAGGGGTTTGGAGTTAAGGTTGGGTTTAGGGTTAAGTTTAGGGTTAGGGTTAGGATTAAGGTTATGGTTAGGGTTAGGTTTAGGGTTAGGATTAAGTTTAGGGTTAGGGGTTTGGAGTTAAGGTTGGGCTTAGGGTTAAGTTTAGGGTTATGGTTAGATAAAGGGTTAATGTTAGGGTTAGATTTAGGGTTAGGGGTTAGGGAAAGTAGGATTTTGGACGGGAATCAATGATTTGGTCCCCACAAGGATAGCAATACAGAACTCTGTGTGTGTGTGTGTGAGACGTGGTCTCTCTCATGTTAAACATATTCAGAACCACATATTCAGCCAAGCTGTTATCTCCGTAGGGGCTGATATGTGTTCATGCACCCCTGCTCTGCCCAGGTATTACACTGCGGCCCAAACGGCACCCTATTCCCTATGGGGTATTGGTCAAAAGTAGTGCACTACCCTATGGGTCCTGGTCAAAAGTAGTGCACTACGTAGGGAATAGGGTGCCGTTTAGGACGAGCCAACGCAGGGCTTAGTCCGCTCAAATGATTACCCACATCTTCACACCGCAGATATATGTTTACAAATTACATTTCTCATATGGCTCAAGGCATAATGTACATTTCAAACGGAACATTTCCATCAGACGATAAGACGAGCAATAAACTACTGACATTTGCTGTAGATTAGTGGATCTCATTTGGAACTAGTGAAGCTAAAGCTCTGTCCTTAATTCAAGAATCGATTGGTATACGTCATTCATTTAAATTATAGAAAAAATGTCTGTAAATATCACAGGTTTGGACGACGCTATGATGTCGTGGTCTGATGTCATTTTTTGGTCTCTTAAGAATCTAGCAATTCTTTTTCTGCAGATTAGTGAATGTAATTGGGAAGTGGTGGGGTACATGAAACACTGTATGATGTTGAGGTCTAGTGGGTTCTCAATTTAGATGGAAATGAACCATCAGGTTGTAATGTAGGACGACAGCACAGGCAGGTGGTCGTCTCAGTCCTCTTATCAATCATTATGCTAAACATCTGTAAATTAAGATTTTGGGAATCCCTCCCTTCCTCACTCCCTCCCCCCATTCCTCCATTCCTTCCTTCCTTCCTCCCTCCCTCCCGCCTCTACTTCCCTCACTCCCTCCCCTCCCCTCCTCCCTACCTCCCTTCCTTTCTCTACCTCCCTCCCTTTCTGCCTCTCTCCATCTCTCTCCCTCCCTCTTCACTCCCGGTTGCCAGCTAAGTATCTGTTTTCAGTTCATCGTTGCGGTTAGGTTCAGTTGTTGGACATGTTTTACAACAGCTTGAGGACAGATCAGTTCATTTTCCTCTATTGTTCTGTCACCCTTCATTTTATGAGCTGTTCTCTGCCCAGAAGCAGAGAGGGATAGGAGAGAGGTGAGAGAGAGAGACAGACAGACAGACAGACAGACAGACAGACAGACAGACAGACAGACAGACAGACAGACAGACAGACAGACAGACAGACAGACAGACAGACAGACAGACAGACAGACAGACAGACAGACAGACAGACAGACAGACAGACAGACAGACAGACAGACAGACAGAGAGAGACAAGGACAGAGAGAGAGAGAGGGAGAGAGAGAGTAAGAGAGAGAGACAGAGAGAGAGAGAGAGAGAGAGAGAGCGAGAGAGAAAGAGAAGGAGAGAGAGAAAGAGAAGGAGAGAGAGAGAGAGAGAGAGCGAGAGAGAGAGGCAGAGAGAGAGACAAGGACAGAGAGAGAGAGAGAGAGAGAGACAGAGAGAGAGACCATTGGGGGGCACAGACACAGTACAGACTCAGTGAGCATGGCCAGGCTATGTGCCCACTTCTTAACACATTTTCCTCAGATTACACAGACCCACAAAGCATTTGAAAACAAACCCAATTTTGCAACCAATGAAGCACAAACACCATTGTAAATTCAACTCATATTTACGTTTATTTATTTTCCCTTTTGTACTTCAACTATTTTCACATCGTTACAACATTGTATATAGCCATAATATGACATTCGAAATGTCTATATTCGTTTGAAACGTTTGTGAATGTTTACTGTTCATTTTTGATTTGTTTATTATCTATTTCACTTACTTAGGCAGCGTAAACATATTCTTTCCTTTTCCCATTCCTGATAAAGCCCATTGAATTGAGAGAGACAGGGAGAGAGAGAGAGAGAGAGAGAGAGAGAGAGAGAGAGAGAGAGAGAGAGAGAGAGAGAGAGAGAGAGAGAGAGAGAGAGAGAGAGAGAGAGAGAGAGAGAGAGAGAGAGAGAGAGAGAGAGAGAGAGAGAGAGAGAGAGAGAGAGAGAGAGAGCATTTCTAGGGCAACAATCAGTATAATTGTCCTGGTACCGTCTGACACTAGCAATCTGCTGAAAGCCCTGCAGGCCCAGGTGTAGCTAAGGATTACACTGCTGGAGGACAGGTGACACACGCACAGTGACACACACACAAACCTTGACGCACGCAGGCACGCATAACACACACACACACACACACACACACACACACACACACACACACACACACACACACACACACAGTGTATGGTGACTCATACGGAGCAAAGACTCTAGCAGAATGGGCAACAAGATAGCACAGTCTGACTTCCTGTGCCCGACGTCCTTGGACAAAACGTCTATTTTTGACGAGTAAACTGTTCTTCATCTCCCAACGTAAAATGTGTTAACTATAGGTACATGGAACCAACTCTACGGTTAAGCATACAGCAATTAATTCCGACTGGGTTCATTTAAAGGGGGGAAGGTTTAGGGATGGAGGAGTTGGAAGGAGTGTGCTGCGGTCAGCCCGATTCATCACCAGGGGCCACACTGCCTGCCCTCCAGGACATCTACACCACCAGGTGTCACAGGAAGGCCAATTCATCACCAGGGGCCACACTGCCTGCCCTCCAGGACATCTACACCACCAGGTGTCACAGGAAGGCCGATTCATCACCAGGGGCCACACTGCCTGCCCTCCAGGACATATACAACACCAGGTGTCACAGGAAGGCCAATTCATCACCAGGGGCCACACTGCCTGCCCTCCAGGACATCTACACCACCAGGTATCACAGGAAGGCCAAGACATCACCAGGGGCCACACTGCCTGCCCTCCAGGACATCTACAACACCAGGTGTCACAGGAAGGCCAATTCATCACCAGGGGCCACACTGCCTGCCCTCCAGGACATCTACACCACCAGGTGTCACAGGAAGGCCAATTCATCACCAGGGGCCACACTGCCTGCCCTCCAGGACATCTACACCACCAGGTATCACAGGAAGGCCAAGACATCACCAGGGGCCACACTGCCTGCCCTCCAGGTCATCTACACCACCAGGTGTCACAGGAAGGCCAATTCATCACCAGGGGCCACACTGCCTGCCCTCCAGGACATCTACACCACCAGGTGTCACAGGAAGGCCAAAGACATCGAGGACCATCAAGGACCTCAGCCACCCGAGCCACGGCCTGTTCACCCCGCTGACATGTAGAAGGAGGAGACAGGTGCAACAACACTAGGACCGAGAGACTGATAAACAGCTTCCATCTCCAGGCCGTCAGACTGTTAAACAGTCATCACTAGCTGGCCTCCGCCCAGTACCCTGCCCTGAACCTTAGAAACCATTACTAGCCGGCTACCACCCAGTACTCTACCCTGTACCTTAGAAACCATTACTAGCCGGCTACCACCCGGTACTCTACCCTGTACCTTGGAGACTGCTGCTCTATGGACATAGTCATTGAACACTGGTCACTTTAATAATGTTTACATACTGTTTTACCCACTTTATATGTATATACTGTATTCTAATCATGGTTAATCCTATAGAACTACTGCTGTACACACCTTTTCTATTTACATACTGTCTATACACACCGTTATATTCACATACTGTCTATACACACCGTTATATTCACATACTGTCTGTACACACCTTTATATTCACATACTGTCTGTACACACCGTTATATTCACATACTGTCTGTACACACCGTTAGATTCACATACTGTCTGTACACACCGTTAGATTCACATACTGTCTATACACACCTTTATACCTGCGGGACAGGTACAGGATGGCAACAACAACTGCCCGAGTTACACCAGGAACGCACAATCCCTCCATCAGTGCTCAGACTGTCCGCAATAGGCTGAGAGAAGCTGGACTGAGGGCTTGTAGGCCTGTTGTAAGGTCCTCACCAGACATCACCGGCAACAACGTTGCCTATGGTCACAAACCCACCGTCACTGGACCAGACAGGACTGGATGTTAAGGATGTTAAATTAAAAATAAACGCAGTTGACAGTGAGAGGACGTTTCTTTTTTTGTTGAGTTTATTAACACTGACCTATTCTAGAGAAGTTAATATTGTAGAAACACTGACCTATTCTAGAGAAGTTAATATTGTAGAAACGCTGATCTATTCTAGAAATGTTAATATTGTATAAACACTGATCTATTCTAGAGAAGTTAATATTGTATAAACACTGATCTATTCTAGAGAAGTTAATATTGTATAAAAACTGGTCTTACCTCCCCACCACTACTATTATTTTTTGCACATTATCCTTTGCGTCCAGCTAAATAAGACACATTTTCACTGACCCCTTTTGAACTAAATCGCACGCTTACATAATCTCTGTTTCATTTGCTTTTTGCAACGTATTGTCTTTTTCATATGAAAATGTCCTCTTTTTGAAGAAGGAGCTGGGTTCACATTTCTTCTGGGCTGTGTCCTATTAGGCAATCTATTCCCTATATAGTGCACTATGTTACCCATAGGGCTCTGGTCTAAAGTAGTGCACTATGTAGGGAACAGGGTGCCATAGGGCTCTGGTCTAAAGTAGTGCTCTATATAGGGAATAGGGTTCCATAGGGCCCTGGTCTAAAGTAGTGCACTATATAGGGAATAGGGTGCCATAGGGCTCTGGTCTAAAGTAGTGCACTATATAGGGAATAGGGTTCCATAGGGCTCTGGTCTAAAGTAGTGCACTATGTAGGGACCATGGTGCCATAGGGACAGTGCTCTGGTCAACTGAAAGCCTGCAGATTTGGGGGGAAGCTATAGCTGTCGATTGTCTATAGTCACTGTTATTGAAATAAATATATATATATTTTTTTTAAACAATAATTTGTTCGCAGGGATAGGTTCAACTTCAATATTCCTGAAAATAATATTCAATTAACCAGAAACCTAATTATAGACAAGGTCCACTTCTGCTTCTATAGAGATAAGGAGTGTTCTGAGTCCAGAATGGAAACCTATTCCCTATATAGTGCACTGCTTTTGACCAGGGCCCATAGTAGGCCAACATAGTCTCTGGTTAAAACTAGTGTTCTACTAAATAGGGGGCCATTTGGGATGCAGAGTGAGTTCCTAAAAACAAAGCCAAGGGAGTCTCTGCTCAAATATTCAACTGCTATTCCATTATGGCTTATTAATAGTCTTATCGTCTCTCTGTCTCTCTCTCTCTCTCTCTCTCTCTCTCTCTCTCTCTCTCTCTCTCTCTCTCTCTCTCAAATTCAAATTCAAATTCAAATTCAAGCTGCTTTATTGGCATGAAAAACATTGTGTCAATATTGCCAAAGCAACAATGTATACAATATACATTGTAATACAATTAAAACAATGACAAATAATAATATAGAATGGCAGTAAATAATAATACAAAATTAAATATAAAAATAGTAACAATAAAATGGTAACAGTCAATAGTCGAATGTTATGTATGGTGTAATGCACCACTACCACCACCACCATCATTAAACTGCTATCATTACCATTACCACCCATACCATTACTATTTGGAATGATAAACAACAATAATAATACTAATAACAATAACAGTAAAAACAATAACAGTCATAATAAGTAAGTTACTGCTTACTATGCAGATGTTATTATTCAGTGTCCCTCAGGCTATGGCAGGCAAATACATATTTGGCTGCAAGAGGAGCCATTGCTCCTTCGCCCATGAGTATTTTTAGTTTTTCCTCTGGGTTTAATAAGTTAAAATTTGGAATAAATGTAGTCATTTCTGTGAATAATGAATCTCTTGGTGAGGAATATTTATCACAGTAAAGGAGAAAGTGCATCTCTGTTTCTACCTCCCCTGTCGTGCAGTGACCACATACACGCTCCTCTTTGGGTAGCCATGTCTTTTTATGTCTGCCGGTTTCTATTGCCAATCGGTGGTCACTCAGCCTGTACTTGGTAAGGATCTGTCTCTGCTTCGAATCTCTGACAGAGTAGAGATATTCAGCCAATTCATATTCTCTGTTTAGGGTCAGATAGCAATTTAGTCGGCTTTGGGATTTTGTTTCGTTTTTCCAATGTTGTAAATATGAGTCCTTTGATTGGTTCATGATTTTGTTTATTGGAATTCTTTGTTTTGAAGCAGTGCTGGTGTCAGCTTGGTTTGTTAGGTCCAACACCAGCTGACTGAGAGGGCTCGTTTCTGGGCTCAGCTCTTGGGTTTGAAGTGCTTTAAATTGCAGACTCGAATTTGGACTTGAATTTAGATGTAGCCAAAATTTTAATGATCTTTTCTGTATTTTCATTATTACTGGAAAGCGGCCCAATTCTGCCCTACATGCATTAGTTGGTGTATTTCTCTGGACTTGTAGGATTTTCCGACAGAATTCTGCATGTAGGGTTTCAATTGGATGTTTGTCCCACATTTTAAAGTCCAGTTTATTGAGTGGCCCCCAAACCTCACTTCCGTAAAGAGCTATTGGTAGGATTACACTGTCAAATATTTTGGTCCAAATTCTAATTGGGATGTTGATTTTGAATAATTTCATTTTTATTGCATACAATGCTCTGCGGGCTTTTTCTTTGAGTGCATTCACTGCCATATTAAAGTTTCCCGATGCAGATATGGTCAGACCAAGGTAGGTGTAATTTTTTGTGTGTTCAATGATGGTGTTGTTCAGGGTGAATTTATATTTGTGTTTCTGACATCTGTTTTGTTTTTGGAAAATCATGATTTTAGTTTTTGGGAAATTTACTGCCAGGGCCCAATTATGGCAATATTGCTCTAGAATATTAATGTTCTGTTGAAGACCTTCTTTGGTTGGTGATAGAAGTACCAAGTCATCAGCATATAGCAGGTATTTCACCTCTGTGTCAAATAGTGTGAGTCCTGGGGCTGGAGAATGGTCCAACATGTCTGCTAATTCATTGATATAAATGTTGAAAAGATTTGGACTCAAACTACAGCCTTGTCTCACACCTCGACATTGTGAAAAGAATTCTGTTCTTTGGTTTTTGATTTTTATTGCACACTTGTTTTCTGTGTACATACATTTTATTAAGTCATACACCTTACCACCAAGCCCACTTTGTAGAATTTTGTAGAATAGCCCTTCGTGCCAAATAGAATCAAATGCTTTTTTAAAGTCAATAAAGCAAGCAAAGATTTTGCCCTCTTTTTTTTGGTGGACGTGTTTATTAATTAGTGTGTGTAAGGTGTATATATGGTCAGTAGTGCGATGGTTAGGGAGAAAGCCAATTTGACATTTAGTTATTACATTTTTTTCTTGAAGAAAGGTTTGGATTCTTGAATTCAAAATGCTACAGAAAACCTTTCCCAAGTTACTGTTTACACAAATTCCCCTGTAATTATTGGGGTCTGATTTGTCTCCACTTTTGTGGATAGGGGAGATGAGCCCCTGGTTCCAGACATCAGGGAAGCAGCCAGAAGTTAAAACCATGTTGAACAATTTAAGCACAGCATTTTGCAACTCAGGTGTGCTGTTTTTCAGCATTTCATTTCTGATGTTGTCTAGACCACAAGCCTTCTTTGATTTAATAGATTTGAGCTTTTCATTTAGTTCTTGTTGGGTTATTGGGTAATCTAATGGATTTTGGTTATTTTTAATGACTGATTCAAGGATGTTCAATTTTTCTTTAATTTCTAATTGGTTCTGTTTTAAGTCTTTTTGTGGGATGTTTTTGTATAGATTATCAAAATAAGTTTTCCAAATTCCTACATCTTGTATGGCTAATTCTTGTGGCTTTGTTGTGCTTAAATTGTTCCACATGTCCCAGAACTGATTTTGGTCAATTGCGTTTTCAATTTCATCAAGTGTCTTGTTGGTATAATTCAGTTTCTTGCGTTTCAGTGTATGTTTATACTGTTTCAGAGTTTCAAAGTATTCATATCGTAGCTCTGGGTTGTTTTGCTGCTTATGTTTTTTGTTTGACATTTGTCTTAGGTGTTTTCTAATTGTTTTACATTCATTATCAAACCATTTGTCAGAAACATTTTGTTTTTTGTTTCTGATGTTGCATTTCTTTGGTTTTCTCAAATTTGCTTTCGATGCTGCTTTTTGGAATATGCAGTTGATGTTTAGAGTAGCCGAATTGACACCATCTTTATTGTTTTGGTATTGTGAGTTATTGAAAAACTGTATAGAGTTCATCATTTCTTTTGAGTTCAATGTTTCAATGAATCTCTCTGCACTGTTTGGAGCCCATCTGTATGATTGGTTTATGTTGAATAGTATATTGGGCAGTTTTTTTGAATGAATATTGCCGGTTAATTTCTTCAAGAACACGTTGATCTGACTGTGATCTGACAATGGTGTCTGTGGTCTGACAGTGAATGCACTAATGGTGGAGGGGTCAATGTCCGTGATGGCATAATCGACTACACTTGTCCCAAGAGCTGAGCAGTAAGTAAACTGACCTAAAGAGTCCCCTCTGATTCTACCATTAAGCATGTACAGGCCTAAGGCTCGACAGAGATGCACTAACTCCTTCCCATTTTTGTTCAGTATTTGGTCAGGACTGTTTCTATTATTTATAATAGGGCTGCTGTACAAGGAGGGGTGACCAAATATGTGGTGGTTACCTCCCGCATCAGTGTAGTCAGGCTCAGAACCTGTTCTTGCATTGAAATCTCCACAAAGAAGCACTTTACCCTCTGCCTGAAATGTAATGATTTCTGTATGGAGATTGTCAAAAAACTGATCATCATAATATGGTGAATCTGAAGGAGGAGCATAAGCTGCACATATGTACACATCATTGTCACAATAGATTGTACCTTTGTTAAGTTTTAGCCAAATGTGACTGGTACCTTTTTTCATTTCATTCAGTGCCAAGTCCTGCTTATGCCAAATGATGATTCCACCTGAGTCTCGGCCCCGTTTAACATTTTTATGTTTGATTGATGGTAGTAAACTTTCTCTATAGCCTGAGGGACACTGAGTATCTATGTCTCCACGACACCATGTTTCCAGTAGGATTATGATGTCCTGTCCCTGGATGTTTTTAATAAATTCTGGATTTGTTGTTTTATAACCAAAATGTGAAGAGTAAAGTCCCTGGATATTCCAAGAGCTGATAGTTAATGATCTCATTTATAATAAGTGATATTCACTGGTTTGAGTAAAGTACATTGAAAACAATACAAAATAATATATATATATATATATACATATACATACATATATATATACATATACATACACACACACACACACACACACACACACACACACATACATACATACATACATACATACATACATACATACATACATACATACATACACACACACACCATTATATATAAATATTATTATTATACCGGTGCCAATAAAAAATTAAGAATAGTTGTAAACAAATGAATAAGAATGGAATAAGACTGCATAAAAAATAAGTACAATGCAATCTGCAACCCTGTGTGTGTGTGTGTGCGCGTGCGTGTGTGTGCGTGCCCGTCTAGCCCAGTAGTCTGCATATTAGTTGCAGTAGTTGGCGCACCTCTCCTATCTCTGATTGTTCTAGGTGTCTTTTGCCAGAGGTTACCTCAGCATATGTAGGCTGATGATCTGAATGATACATGGTGTGGACTGCATCATGTGGTGTACTTCTCTGAAGGACAGTGTTCTGTCCGACCCTGGAGTAGTGGTCAGAGCTGTGTTGTGATGGGCCTCTCTCTCTCTCTCTCTCTCTGTCTCGCTCTCTCTCTCTCTCTCTCTCTCTCTCTGTCTCGCTCTCTCTCTCTCTCTCTCTCTCTCTCTCTCTCTCTCTCTCTCTCCCTCTCTCTCTCTGTCTCTCTCTCACTCTCTCTCTGTATCTCTCTCTCTCTCTCTCTCTCTCTCTCTCTCTCTCTCTCTCTCTCTCTCTCTCTCTCTCTCTCTCTCTCTCTCTCTCTCTCTCTCTCTCTCTCTCTCTCTCTCTCTCTCTCTCTCTCTCTCTCTCTCTCTGTCTCTCTCTCTCTCTCTCTCTGTATCTCTCTCTCTCTCTCTCTCTCTCTCTCTCTCTCTCTCTCTCTCTCTCTCTCTCTCTCTCTCTCTCTCTCTCTCTCTCTCTCTCTCTCTCTCTCTCTCTCTCTCTCTCTCTCTCTCTCTCTCTCTCTCTCTGTCTCGCTCTCTCTCTGTCTCTCTCTCACTCTCTCTCTGTATCTCTCTTGCTCTCTCTCTCTCTCTCTCTCTCTCTCTCTCTCTCTCTCTCTCTCTCTCTCTCTCTCTCTCTCTCTCTCTCTCTCTCTCTCTCTCTCTCTCTGTATCTCTCTCTCTCTCTCTCTCTCTGTCTCTCTCTCTCTCTCTCTCTCTCTCTCTCTCTCTCTCTCTCTCTCTCTCTCTCTCTCTCTCTCTCTCTCTCTCTCTCTCTCTCTCTCTCTCTCTCTCGCTCTCTGTCTCTCTCTCGCTCTCTCTGTCTCTCTCTCTCTCTCTCTGTATCTCTCTCACTCTCTGTTTCTCTCTCTCTCTCTGCATCTCTCTCTTTGTCTCTCTCTCTCTCTCTGTCTCTCTCTCGCTCTCTCTCTCTCTGTCTCTCTCTCTCTCTCACTCTCTCTCTCTCTCTCTCTCTCTCAATTCAATTCAATTCAATTTCAATTCAAGGGGCTTTATTGGCATGGGAAACATGTGTTAACATTGCCAAAGCAAGTGAGGTAGGTAATATACAAAAGTCAAATAAACAATAAAAATGAACAGTAAACATTACACATACAGAAGTTTCAAAACAATAAAGACATTACAAATGTCATATTATATATATGCAGTGTTGTAACAATGTACAAATGGTTAAAGCACACAAGTTAAAATAAATAAACATAAATATGGGTTGTATTTACAGTGGTGTTTGTTCTTCACTGGTTGCCCTTTTCTTGTGGCAACAGGTCACAAATCTTGCTGCTGTGATGGCACACTGTGGAATTTCACCCAGTAGATATGGGAGTTTATCAAAATTGGATTTGTTTTCAAATTCCTTGTGGATCTGTGTAATCTGAGGGAAATATGTCTCTCTAATATGGTCATACATTGGGCAGGAGGTTAGGAAGTGCAGCTCAGTTTCCACCTCATTTTGTGGGCAGTGTGCACATAGCCTGTCTTCTCTTGAGAGCCATGTCTGCCTACGGCGGCCTTTCTCAATAGCAAGGCTATGCTCACTGAGTCTGTACATAGTCAAAGCTTTCCTTAAGTTTGGGTCAGTCACAGTGGTCAGGTATTCTGCCACTGTGTACTCTCTGTTTAGGGCCAAATAGCATTCTAGTTTGCTCTGTTTTTTTGTTAATTCTTTCCAATGTGTCAAGTAATTATCTTTTTGTTTTCTCATGATTTGGTTGGGTCTAATTGTGCTGTTGTCCTGGGGCTCTGTGGGGTGTGTTTGTGTTTGTGAACAGAGCCCTAGGACCAGCTTGCTTAGGGGACTCTTCTCCAGGTTCATCTCTCTGTAGGTGATGGCTTTGTTATGGAAGGTTTGGGAATCGCTTCCTTTTAGGTGGTTGTAGAATTTAACGGCTCTTTTCTGGATTTTGATAATTAGTGGGTATCGGCCTAATTCTGCTCTGCATGCATTATTTGGTGTTCTACGTTGTACACGGAGGATATTTTTGCAGAATTCTGCATGCAGAGTCTCAATTTGGTGTTTGTCCCATTTTGTGAAATCTTGGTTGGTGAGCGGACCCCAGACCTCACAACCATAAAGGGCAATGGGCTCTATGACTGATTCAAGTATTTTTAGCCAGATCCTAATTGGTATGTTGAAATTTATGTTCCTTTTGATGGCATAGAAGGCCCTTCTTGCCTTGTCTCTCAGATCGTTCACAGCTTTGTGGAAGTTACCTGTGGTGCTGATGTTTAGGCCGAGGTATGTATAGTTTTTTGTGTGCTCTAGGGCAACGGTGTCTAGATGGAATTTGTGGTCCTGGTGACTGGACCTTTTTTGGAACACCATTATTTTGGTCTTACTGAGATTTACTGTCAGGGCCCAGGTCTGACAGAATCTGTGCAGAAGATCTAGGTGCTGCTGTAGGCCCTCCTTGGTTGGTGACAGAAGCACCAGATCATCAGCAAACAGTAGACATTTGACTTCGGATTCTAGTAGGGTGAGACCGGGTGCTGCAGACTGTTCTAGTGCCCGCGCCAATTCGTTGATATATATGTTGAAGAGGGTGGGGCTTAAGCTGCATCCCTGTCTCACCCCACGACCCTGTGTGAAGAAATGTGTGTGTTTTTTGCCAATTTTAACCGCACACTTGTTGTTTGTGTACATGGATTTTATAATGTCGTATGTTTTACCCCCAACACCACTTTCCATCAATTTGTATAGCAGACCCTCATGCCAAATTGAGTCGAAGGCTTTTTTGAAATCAACAAAGCATGAGAAGACTTTGCCTTTGTTTTGGTTTGTTTGGTTGTCAATTAGGGTGTGTAGGGTGAATACATGGTCTGTTGTACGGTAATTTGGTAAAAAGCCAATTTGACATTTGCTCAGTACATTGTTTTCATTGAGGAAATGTACGAGTCTCTCTCTCTCTCTCTCTCTCTCTTCAAATTCAATTTAAGGGGCTTTATTGGCATGGGAAACATGTGTTTACATTGTCAAAACAAATTAAATAGATACATTTCAAATGTCATATTATGTCTATATACAGTGTTGTAATATTGTGCAAATAGTTAATAAAATATCCCGCCTTCTCCTGCCAGACTGCCTTCATTACGCACACCTGTTCCCTTCGTTACGCACCCCTGTCCCCTTCGTTACGTACACCTGTCCCCTTCATTACGCACCCCTGTCCCCTTCGGTACGTACACCTGTCCCCTTCAATACACACACCTGTCCCCTTCGTTACGTACACCTGTACCCTTCGTTACGTACACCTGTCCCCTTCATTACACATACCTGTCCCCTTCGTTACGTACACCTGTCCCCTTCATTACACACACCTGTCCCCTTCGTTACGTGTACCTGTCCCCTTCATTATGTACACCTGTCCCCTTGATTACGCACACCTGTCCCCTTCGTTACGTACACCTGTCCCCTTCGTTACGCACCCCTGTCCCCTTCGCTACGCACACCTGCGACTCATTGGACCAATGAGGACTCATGTCCGTTATTCATTAAATGTTCTCCCTGTACCTGCGGCGATCCTCACATAAAGTACAAAAGGTGAAATAAATTAACATATATATAGGTTGAATTTACAATGGTGTTTGTTCTTCACTGGTTGCCCCTTTCTTGCGGCAATAGGTCACACATCTTGCTGCTGTGGTGGCACATTGTGGTATTTCATCCAATAAATATGGGAGTTCATCAAAATTTGATTTAAAAATAATTATTTGTGGGTCTGAGGAGTAGGGGTGATTTGAGCGTTCTGGCCTTAAAATGGCAGTCAAGCACCCAAGCTAACGTTGGCCAGCTACTTCCCGACACAAATGAGAAAACACCTGACTCTGACCATTTTACTCGCCCTAGCAGAGCTGGTAAGGCATTTTTCGTGTTAACCAGAGCGTTGGTGACTTTAAATATGCTGCAAGAAACAATTTAATTACGCTTTTTTTCCAACGTTTACTGACACTGGCCATATTCAAAAACGGTGTTGAGCGCTTGTAAAGTAATTATTCTGTACTCTGGTACACTCAGACGAGAGTGCTCTGAAATCCGTGTAGACAGCAGACTGGACACATGACATTTTTAACAACGTTCTTTTCAGATAAAAAGTAGTTCATTGCAGCCGCCGTGGAGCCCACCTTCATAATAGGACCATATTTCCCAGCTGCTTGCCGTAGTTTTTGAAATAATTGCGAAAAAACAGGCCTTATTATAGGGCATTTTTTATGGAATTCTGAGCGTCACTCCAGTCAAAACAATCTCTGCGAATGTTCGATTTGATTTAATTTGCTATGGGCTCGCGCTAACGTTCCAGTCCATTAATCGTGCTAACGTTCCAGTTTAGCCTACGTTCTTAAGCCGTGTGTCAGCCTGTTTTCTTTACTTTCAGAGAGCGAGCTGATCAAGGGGTCGAAAATGTAGATATTGCCAGATGTTCACTGTCCGAGGAACAGGCCGTGGAAGCTTTATTGCCGGCGAAAGTGTCCATAACCAGAAGTATTTAAACTGTTCTGTGTTATTTTTCTCCATCTCTGCCTGTCTTGTTGTACATGGAACCTGTCTCACATGCATTAACTAAAAAACACTTAAGATGTCAGCTGCTAATTTTCAGATAAACACAGCCATTTTCACTGGACTGATCTGTTGCTGCCAAGTCATGATTTCCCTGGGGGTTAGCTTTGCAATAACCAAGTGGTGAGACACATAGCCCTCTATATGTAAATGTTTCAGGTACACTCCGATAGGTGTCTGCGTCACATACAGTATCTTCTATTGACAGTATCTTCTATTGTTTGTCCTCATGTGTCTGTTTTTCAGCATAAAGTACTCTGTAGCCACTTAGTGTGGACACCAGGTGAGACCACACACACACAATAACAGTCTATCTTCTTCACTTCATCCCTCTCCCCCTTCTCCCTAAATCCTCTAGGTTATATCAGCTGTTTTGGTGAACCCCTCCCGAATCTGAACTGGCTGACACAGAGGGCACATGATCATAGGTGAGATGTCACTTGGTCGGGTCAACAGGAAGTATTATAAAAGAGATGCTTTACATTGAAATACAGATAGAGATGTAGTAGTCCCAGAGTTAATGATCCAAGGTCAGTTTTGCATTTCACTTCCTGATGATTATGATGACTGACAGTGTTAGAATAAAAAAAAACAAGGCTTAATCATGCTCTCTCTCTATCCATCTGTCTCTCGTCTGCAGGTATGTTTTGATGTGAGAGAGGAAGCCAGTCCCGTCATCGCCACCTCACGCGCTCTTAAGATAACCTTCGGGCCAACTGGGGGCCCAAGGCTGGTTAGGAGACACCGCTAGAGACACTGTAATTGTGATGAACTGAGAGAATATGAGGGTAGCACTAATTCATTAATCATATGCTGTCTGCTGCTGTTCTTACCTCTTTCCCTTCATCACCTCTCTCCCCACCTCGTCTTTCTTCCTCGTTTTATAATGCACACCATATGTGCCTTGAAGTACAGATTTAACTTGTATTTATAATATTACAATTATCATAACTATAATGCATTTATGTATTTATAACAGCTGGATAATGAACTTGTTTCAATAAAAGCGTTTCACATTCTCCACTGGTTGAAATGAAGTATCTCATTGAAATACTATCCTGTGTCCTCAGATTAATGCAGATGAAGGGAGTTAGATATGCATAGTTTTTTTTTCTGTATATATGAATTACAAATCAATCATGTTTCTAGTATATTGCATAGTTACAATGTGTAACCATTGATGTCCCAGGAGCAGGAGTGGTAAACACTGTTGAAGTGTATAATTGTAATACATACATGCAGACACAGCATCATTCAAATAATGGAGTTTGATATGACTGAAAAAGAACGTCTCAGAGATTCATACCTGAACCGCACCTTTATTTGAAGAGTACATGATCAGTGATTATATTCAATGTACAGGCTACAATGTGGGAATCTCATGCGTGGTAATAACTACAGTGCATGTGTATATAGGACTTGCATCCTTGGCACAATAAAGTTATTATACTATACTCTATCCATAGGCTTCATTAATGCCATTCAGACTTGAAGTTGATACAACAACTCTGATAGCTGAGGTTCATAGATTGGTATAAATATTAGTTCAGAACCTAACGTTTTAGGGTCCGTACACAGATCGGCTACATACTGTAGCTAGCTACACATCCACAGGCATACAGTTATTTTTATCCTCCACTACACAATAAGCAAGTAAATAGTTAGCTAGCTATGTTACTTCAGCTGCATTGCAAGGCAAGCTTACACAATTGTACATTAAATTTGCAGTAAATGCTTTAGCTAGCTAGATTCTTTACATTCACTGTTTTACAAGACGACAGCCCGGTTTGCTGGTTTTCTCAGGAGTCCCTCAAACATTAAACAACACAAATTACAAATTAATTCTCCAAACACTAGCTAGCTGGCTAATGTTAGCTAGTCAGATAACCTGCTGAATAGCGATTTTCGTAAATGAACTTTATGTAAAAAAAAAAAAAAAATGCACAAACGTTTGTCTCTATATTAACTAACATATTCCTCTCAATTGTAATTTTTTTGCTTGACCCATTATGACGTTATAACAACTTACATCTGGTTCCACCGTAATGTTTTGTCAGCCATCTTTGTTGAAGAACGCCACAAGGCAAGGGTGGCGCGTGTAGAAAATCGTCATTGGAACCACTCGATATGATTGGTCATATAAAAACCTTGGGACCCAAATGCATAATGAGTGCTCTAAGTCCCCCTGGTGGTGGTCTGGAGCAATGAAACCGTGACGCTGGGTACCTCTAAGTCCCCCTGGTGGTGGTCTGGAACAATGAAGCCGTGACGCTGGGTACCTCTAACTCCCCCTGGTGGTGGTCTGGAGCAATGAAGCCGTGACGCTGGGTACCTCTAACTCCCCCTGGTGGTGGTCTGGAACAATGAAGCCGTGACGCTGGGTACCTCTAACTCCCCCTGGTGGTGGCCTGAAAACAGGCTACCTAAATGTGGTTCTCAATCAGGGACAACGATTGAGAACCATATTTAGGTAGCCTGTTTTCTGTTGGGTTTTGTGGGTGATTGTCTATGTGTTAGTTGCCTGTGTCTTCACTGTTATATATATCGTCACGTTCGTTTTGTTGTTTTGTATTAGTTTGGTTAGTGTTTCTTCTTAAATAACTAGAATAATGTATTCACTTCACGCTGCGCCTTGGTCCTCCTCTCTTCCACATTACGACGAACGTGACAGAATCACCCACCAAAAAAGGACCAAGCAGCGTGGTAACGGGCAGCAGCAGGAGAACCAGCGATATCTGGAGAAATGGACTTAGGAGGAGATTCTGGACGGCAAGGGACCCTGGGTACAGGCTGGTGAGTATCGCCGCCCCAAAGCTGAGCTGGAGGCAGCGAAAGCGGAGAGGCAGTGGTATGAGGAGGCTGCACGAAAGCGCGGCTGGAAGCCAGAGGCAGCCCCAAAAATGTATTGGGGGGGCACACGGGGGGTGTGGCTAAGCCAGGTAGGAGACCTGAGCCAACTCCCCGTGCTTACCGTGGAGAGAGAGCGACCGGGCAGGCACCGTGTTATGCAGAGATGTGCACGGTATCCCCGGTAGGCAGGCATAGCCTGGTGCGGTACATAGCAGCACCTCGTATCGGCCGGGCTAGAGTGGGCATCGAGCCAGGTGCCATGAAGCCGGCCCTACGCATCTGGTCTCCAGTGTGTCTCCTCGGGCCAGTGTACATGGCACCAGCCCTACGCATGGTGTCCCCGGTTCGCCAGCACAGCCCAGTGCGGGCTATTCCACCTCGCCGCACTGGCCTGGCTACGGGGAGCATTCAGCCAGGTAGGGTTGGGCAGGCTCGGGGCTCGAGACCTGTAGTGCGCCTCCACGGTCCGGTTTATCCGGTGCCTTCTCCACGCACCAGTCCGCCTGTGGCAGCCCCTCGCACCAGTCTAGTACCACCAGTGCCAACACCACGCACCAGGCTTCCTGTGCGTCTCCAGAGTCCAGTACGCCCTGTTCCTCCTCCCCGCACTCGCCCAGTGGTGCGTGTCCCCAGTCCGGTACCACCAGTTCCGGCACCACGCACCAGGCCTACTGTGCGCCTCAGCAGGCCAGAGTCTCCCGTCTGTCCAGCGCCATCTGAGCCGCCCATCTGTCCTGAGCCATCAGAGCCGCCCGTCTGTCCTGAGCCGCTAGAGCCGTCCGTCAGTCAGGAGCCGCTAGAGCCGTCCGTCAGTCAGGAGCTACCAGAGCCGCCCGCCAGTCAGGAGCTGCCAGAGCCGCCCGCCAGTCAGGAGATGCCAGAGCCGCCCGCCAGTCAGGAGCTGCCAGAGCCGCACGCCAGTCAGGAGCTGCCAAAGTCGCCCGCCAGTCAGGAGCTGCCAGAGCCGCCCGCCAATCAGGAGCTGCCAGAGCCGCCCGCCAGTCAGGAGCTGTCAGAGCCGTCCGCCAGCCCGCAGCTGCCCTTCAGTCCGGAGCTGCCCGTCAGTCATGAGCTACCCCTCAGTCCTGAGCTACCCCTCAGTCCTGAGCTACCCCTCAGTCCTGTGCTGCTGGTTAGTGTTTCTTCTTCAATAGATAGAAGAATGTATTCACTTCACGCTGCGCCTTGGTCCTCCTCTCTTCCACATTACGACGAACGTGACAGATAAAATGAATCACTAACCGTTGATGATCTTCATCAGATGACACTCATAGGACTTAATGTTACACAATATATACGTCTTGTTCGATTAAGTTCATATTTATATCCAAAAACCATGTTCAGAAATGCCTCCAAAATATCCGGAGGAATTGCAGAGAGCCACGTCAAATAACAGAAATACTCATCATAAACTTTGAGGAAAGATACATGTTTTACATAGAATTAAAGATACACTTGTTCTTAATGCAACTGCTGTGTCAGATTTCTAAAAAGCTTTACGGCAAAACACAATATTCAATAATCTGAAAACAGCGTTCAGCCACAAAAGCAAGCCATACAGTTACCCGCCAAATTGTGCAGTCAACAAAACTCAGAAATAGCATTATAGATCTTCACTTACCTTTATCTTCGTCGAAATGCACTCCCAGGACTCCCACTTCCACAAGAAATGTTCGGTTTTTTCGGTAATGTCCATAATTTATGTCCAAATAGCTATTTTTGTAGCGTGTTTGGTAAACAAATCCAACGTCAGGGAAGCGCGTTCACTAAAACCTGACGAAATGTCCAAAAGTTCCGTAACAGTCCGTAGAAACAGGTCTAACGATGTATTGAATCAATCTTTAGAATGTTTTTAACCTGTTTGGGCTGCAGAGCCAGTATTGAGTAACTTGGAAAAATGTGCCCATTTCAAACGGCCTCGTACTCAATTCTTGCTCGTACAATATGCATATTATTATTACTATTGGATAGAAAACACTCTCTAGTTTCTAAAACCGTTTGAATTTTTTCTCTGAATGAAACAGAACTCCTTCTGCAGCCCACTTCCTGACAGGAAGTGAGATTTCTGAAATCGAGGTCTCTGTTCAAAGGCTTGCCTATAAATGGGCATGATACGTATTGGTATACATACACGTCATACACCTTCACCTAGATGTCAAGAGGAAGTGAGAGAAGAAATGAGTGTATTATCTTGGTCTGAAGTGGAATAAATCCTCTTGGAATGAGTAGTCCGCCATTTCCTGTTTTTTCTAAAGCGCGAAGTTGGACCTGGAATCGCCTTCTGGAAAGCCGTCGTTATAGGCGAATACTATCTCCGGCTTTGATTTTATTTGATACATGTTACAATATCATCGTAAAGTATGTTTTTTCAATATAGTTTTATTAGATTATTGAAATTTATTCGGGACGTTAGGCGTGTTGCGTTGTCTGCTTTTGTTCAGGATGGAGAGCTTAGCACCACTTGGCCAGTGTGCTTGCTAATTCAAGAGGGAAAGAGGTCGTTCTAAACCCAAACAAAGACGGTTCTGGACAAAGGACCCCTTGTACAACATTCTGATGGAAGATCAGCAAAAGTAGGAACCATTTTGGGATGTTATTTCATATATCTGTCGAACTGTGCTATCGCTACCGGTTGCATTGAATCAATGCTGTTGTGTGTTAGCTATTGTAGTAAGCTAATATAACGCTATATTGTGTTTTCGCTGTAAAACACTTAAAAAATCGGAAATATTGGCTGTATTCACAAGATCTTTGTCTTTCATTTGCTATACACCATATATTTTTCAGAAATGTTTTTGATGAGTATTTAGGTATTTGACGTTGGTGTCTGTAAATACTCTGGTTGCTTCGGTGCTATATCTGACGGTAGCTGTGATGGTAGCATCAATGTAAAACTGATTTATACCTCAAATATGCAAATTTTTCGAACAAAACATAGATTTATTGTGTAACATGTTATAGGACTGTCATCTGATGAAGTTGTTTCTTGGTTAGTTTAGTTGGATCTTGGTTAGTTAGGCTGGCTTTGTGCATGCTACCTGTGCTGTGAAAAATGTCTGTTCTTTTTTCTATTTGGTGGTGAGCTAACATAAATATACGTGGTGTTTTCGCTGTAAAACATTTTAAAAATCGGACATGTTGGCTGGATTCACAAGATGTTTATCTTTCAAATGCTGTATTGGACTTGTTAATGTGTGAAAGTTAAATATTTCTAAAAAATATATTTTGAATTTCGCGCCCTGCACTTGAAGTGGCTGTTGTCATATTGTGCCCGGTGTCGGGCTTGCAGCCTGAAGAAGTTTTAACATAAATCTTGAATAACGTTCCAACCGGAGAATTACATTGACTTCAGATGAGCGATGGAACAGAGCTCCCTCTCATGTGAATGCGCTTGGTCAAAGAATGGTCAGGTCATGGCAGACCTGACTAATTCCCCTCTCATTCGGCCCCCCTTCACAGTAGAGGCATCAGACAAGGTTCTACAGACTGTTGACATCTAGTGGAAGCCGTAGGAAGTGCAAACTCATCCATATCTCGCTGTATTTTCAATAAGATCTTGGTTGTAAATCGACCAGCCTCAGAATTTCCACTTCCTGTTTGGATTTTTTCTCAGTTTTTTGCCTGCCATATGAGTTATGTTATACTCACAGACATAATTCAAACAGTTTTAGAAACTTCAGAGTGTTTTCTATCCAATACTAATAATAATATGCATATATTAGCAACTATGACTGAGGAGCAGGCCGTTTACTCTGGGCACCTCTGTGCACCTTTCATCCAAGCTACTCAATACTGCCCCTGCAGCCATAAGAAGTTAACCAACAGTGCAGTTCAAGAAGAAGAAAATATTTACCAAGTAGGCTAAAATAAAAAGTAATAATAAAAAGTAACACGAATAAAAATAACGAGGCTCTATACAAGGAGCACCAGTACCGAGTCAGTTTGCTGGGGTACAGGCTAGTTGAGGTAATCTGTTCATGTAGGTGAAGTGACTATGCACAGGTAGCAAAAAAACAGAGAGTAGCAGCAGTGTACAAGAGGGGGGGGGGGGGGGTCAATGTAAATTGTCCATTGGCGATTTTTATGAATTGTTCAGCAGCCTAATGGCTTGGGAGTAGAAGCTATTGAGGAGCCTTTTGCTCCTAGACTTGGCGACTGGAGACTGGAGTCTCTGACAATTTTATGGGCTTTCCTATGACGCCGCCTATTAAAGAGGTCCTGGATGGCAGGAAGCTTGGCCCCAATGATGTACTGGGCCAATCGCACTACCTTCTGTAGCTCCTTACAGTCAGATGCCGAGCAGTTGCCATACCAGGCGGTGATGCAACCGGTCAGGATGCTCTCGATGGTGCAGCTGTAGAACCTTTTGATGGTCTGGGGGCCCATGCCAAATCTTTTCAGTCTCCTGAGGGGGAAAAGGTTTTGTCGTGCCCTCTTCACGACTGTCTTGGTATGTTTGGACCATGATAGTTTGTTGGTGATGTGGACACAAAGGAACTTGAAACTCTCGACCCGCTCCACCACAGCCCCGTCGTTGTTAATGGGGGCGTGTTCAGCCCTCCTTTTCCTGTAGTCCACGATCATCTCCTTTGTCTTGCTCACATCGAGGGAGAGGTTGTTATCCTGGCACGTAGAGTCAAGTAGAGTCTGATTTTGCTTTGATCTGACAGGGGTGTCAGTGGGCTGACTGTGAACGCTCTAAAAGACTCAGGGTTGAGGTCAGTGATAAAGTAATCTACAGTACTACTGCCATGAGATGAGCTATAGGTGTACCTACCATTGTAGTTCCCTCGAAGCCTACCATTGACTAGATACATACCCAGCGTGCGACAGAGCTGCAGGAGTTGTGACCCGTTTTTGTTGCTTATGTTGTCGTAGTTGTACCTAGGGGGGCATATGGGGGAGGGAATGCTGTCACCTGCAGGTAGGTGTTTGTCCCCCTGTGTGCTGAGGGTGTCAGGTTCTTGTCCAGCTCTGGCATTTAGGTCAACACAGACTAGTACATGTTTCTGGGCCTGGAAATGATCGATTTCCCCCTCCAGGATGGAGAAGCTGTCATCGTTAAAGTATGGGGATTCTACTAGAGGGATATAGGTAGCACACAGGAGGACATTTTTCTCTGTTGAAATCATTTCCTTATTAATTTCAACATGTAAAATGTTCCTGTTTCTATTAATTTAATAGAGTGAGTTAGGTCTACTCTATACCAAATGAGTATAGCCCCTGAGTCCCTTCCCCTTTTCACACCTGGTAGTTTGGTGGATGGGACCAACTCTAAGTAACCTAGAGGGCAACCAGTGGGTCCATCTCCTCTATACCATGTTTATTGTAGGATGACAATGTCTGTATTTCCAATTTCTTTGGTGAAGTCCAGGTTCCTGCTCTTTAGGCCAAAGGCAGATGACCCCAGACCTTGGATATTACAGGATGAGATAGTTCTCATATTAGCTTCTCTCTCTCTCTCTCTCTCTCTCTCTCTCTCTCTCTCTCTCTCTCTCTCTCTCTCTCTCTCTCTCTCTCTCTCTCTCTCTCTCTCTCTCTAGTGAGTTGTATAATATGTAAGTTGCCACTCGATTACTTCTCCTTTTGTCCTCCTTTCTTTCTTTCTTTCGCTCTCTCTGGCGGATGTCTGCATCTCTAATTAGTGGTTGTGGTAAGGTACGATAACTCATGCAGCTGTTCCGGTGTTCAAAGGGACTGAATCACCTATTCTATTAGAGACAAACAGACGTACCAACACAGATACATGTGGACATGCACAGACATGTAAACAGAAAATACATTAGCAGTACTCGACAGAGAGAGAGAGAGAGAGCGTGTGCGAGAGAGGGAGGTAGAGAGACAGATTGAAAGAGAGAGAGAGACAGAGACAGAGAGATAGCGGCAGCGAGGGAGAGAGAGAGAGAGAGCGAGGGAGAGAGAAAGAAAGAAAGAGAGCGGGGGCGGGAGCGAGGTAGAGAGAGAGATTGAAAGAGAGAGAGAGACAGAGAGAGAGAGATAGCGGCAGCGAGGGAGAGAGAGAGATAGCGGCAGCGAGGGAGAGAGAGAGAGAGAGCGAGGGAGAGAGAAAGAAAGAAAGAGAGCGGGGGCGGGAGCGAGGTAGAGAGAGAGATTGAAAGAGAGAGAGAGACAGAGAGAGAGAGATAGCGGCAGCGAGGGAGAGAGAGAGATAGCGGCAGCGAGGGAGAGAGAGAGAGAGAGAGAGAGAGAGAGAGAGCGAGAGAGCGAGGGAGAGAGAGGGAGATGAACCTGAAGAAGAGTCCCCTAAGCAAGCTGGTCCTAAGGCTCTGTTCACAAACACAAACAGAGCCCCAGGACAACAATTCAATTAGACCCAACCAAATCATGAGAAATCAAAAATATAATTACTTGACACGTTGAAAGAATTAACAAAAAAAACTGGGCAAACTAGAATGCTATTTGGCCCTAAACAGAGAGTACACAGTGGCAGATTTGACTATATACAGACTCAGTGAGTATAGCCTTCCTAATGAGAAAGGCCGCTGTAAGCAGACATGGCTCTCAAGAGAAGACAGGCTATGTGCACACTGCCCACACAATGAGGTGGAAACTGAGCTGCACTTCCTAACCTCCTGCCCAATGTATGACCATATTAGAGAAACATATTTCCCTCAGATTACACAGACCCACAAAGAATTAGAATCCAACAAATCAAATTTTTATAAACTCCCATATCTATTGGGTGAAATACCACAGTGTGCCATCACAGCAGTAAGATTTTTTCCCACCCTCATCAATCAACACACAATACCCAATAATGACGAAGCAAAAACATGTTTTTTGAAATTGTTGAATATGTGTTAAAAATAAAAAATGGAAAATATCACCCTAAAAAATATATTTAATCAATTTAAGAATAAGGCTGTAATGTAACAAAAAGTGGAAAAAGTCAAGGGGTCTGAATACTTTCTGAATGCACTCTATATACAATATAATGCTAAATACATTATAATACAAAACACAATACAATATATACACAATAAAATACACAATATAATACACAATACAATATAATACACAATACAATGTAATACACAATACAATATAGTAAACAATACAATATAATACAATATGATACACAATGTAATATACAATACATAATACAATATAATACACAATACAATATAATACACAATATAACATAATACAATATATTTAAGTGATAATGCCCTCGAAGCCGGTGTTTGGAGGATACATTGGCATGGGTGTTGTTAGGTCTGAGACAAAGTCAATGGCCGGCAAACCGTGCCAATATATCCCCCAAACACTGGCTTCGGGGGCATTATCCCTTTTATACAACGGGTTACCAACATATTCAAATAATGATTTACACATTTACACAAAACCGTTATCTTTATGAATGTATTCCTACTATTACATCATTCCATAAGATATAGTCCCGACACAAATCTAGGGTTGCTACCCAAGCTGGCTGGTAGTTTGTTCTATCAGTTCGGTTGCCAGAGACGCGACCCAGTCGTTCAGTCTTTTTGTTCTGTATCTATGGACGCGACCCAGTCGTTCAGTCTTTTTGTTCTGTATCTATGGACGCGACCCAGTCGTTCAGTCTTTTTGTTCTGTATCTATGGACTCGACCCAGTCGTTCAGTCTTCTTGTTCTGTATCTATGGACGCGACCCAGTCGTTCAGTCTTTTTGTTCTGTATCTATGGACTCGACCCAGTCGTTCAGTCTTTTTGTTCTGTATCTATGGACGCGACCCAGTCGTTCAGTCTTTTTGTTCTGTATCTATGGACTCGACCCAGTCATTCAGTCTTTTTGTTCTGTATCTATGGACTCGACCCAGTCGTTCAGTCTTTTTGTTCTGTATCTATGGACGCGACCCAGTCGTTCAGTCTTTTTGTTCTGTATCTATGGACTCGACCCAGTCGTTCAGTCTTTTTGTTCTGTATCTATGGACTCGACCCAGTCGTTCAGTCTTTTTGTTCTGTATCTATGGACGCGACCCAGTCGTTCAGTCTTTTTGTTCTGTATCTATGGACGCGACCCAGTCGTTCAGTCTTTTTGTTCTGTATCTACGGACGCGACCCAGTCGTTCAGTCTTCTTGTTCTGTATCTATGGACGCGGCCCAGTCGTTCAGTCTTTTTGTTCTGTATCTATGGACGTGACCCAGTCGTTCAGTCTTTTTGTTCTGTATCTATGGACGCGACCCAGTCGTTCAGTCTTTTTGTTCTGTATCTATGGACGTGACCCAGTCGTTCAGTCTTTTTGTTCTGTATCTATGGACGCGACCCAGTCGTTCAGTCTTTTTGTTCTGTATCTATGGACGCGACCAAGTCGTTCAGTCTTTTTGTTCTGTATCTATGGACGCGACCCAGTCGTTCAGTCTTTTTGTTCTGTATCTATGGACGCGACCCAGTCGTTCAGTCTTTTTGTTCTGTATCTATGGACTCGACCCAGTCGTTCAGTCTTTTTGTTCTGTATCTACGGACGCGACCCAGTCGTTCAGTCTTTTTGTTCTGTATCTATGGACGCGACCAAGTCGTTCAGTCTTTTTGTTCTGTATCTATGGACGCGACCCAGTCGTTCAGTCTTTTTGTTATGTAGCTATGGACGCGACCCAGTCGTTCAGTCTTTTTGTTATGTATCTATGGACGCGACCAAGTCGTTCAGTCTTTTTGTTCTGTATCTATGGACGCGACCCAGTCGTTCAGTCTTTTTGTTCTGTATCTATGGACGCGACCCAGTCGTTCAGTCTTTTTGTTCTGTATCTATGGACGTGACCCAGTCGTTCAGTCTTTTTGTTCTGTATCTATGGGACGCGACCCAGTCGTTCAGTCTTTTTGTTCTGTATCTATGGACGTGACCCAGTCGTTCAGTCTTTTTGTTCTGTATCTATGGACGCGACCCAGTCGTTCAGTCTTTTTGTTCTGTATCTACGGACGCGACCCAGTCGTTCAGTCTTCTTGTTCTGTATCTATGGACGCGACCCAGTCGTTCAGTCTTTTTGTTCTGTATCTATGGACAGTCGTTCAGTCTAAGTGTTCCATCGCCATACTGGCTGTCAACGTTCTTATCCCTTGCTTGCTAGCTAGCCAACAATGGCTAACTTACAGTCACGTCAAACATTGCAGCCAGAATAACAACAAATTCGATGCATTTGTGTTTGTTAAAGCTGTTTTCAAGTGACATTTATTCGAATAAATCCATATCAATGAGTTAATGAGGCGTGATTTCGCCTGGCATAGAAAATGTGCTCTCTTGTCAGGACACTGTTGTTCAGAGGAGCTAGCCAACAACACAGCTAACACAATCACTTCAAACTGAAGCTGGAAAGACTGCAAACTAGCTGCACTTCATTCTGTTTACCTGTTTTCTATTGATAGTACTTTGTATATATCCATACAAATGATGCTGATTCGTGATTTCAACTGGCTAAGAATAGCTGCTTGCTTTTCTGTCTCGTCCCGACTCACGAGACGTTCATTACTACGCGACAGCTGGAGATCGAATATGAATACTGAAACAATGTTGCAAATGTCGGAGAGACGGACAGGAAGGTTTATACAAATCTACGCAGTTGAAAACTAAATGTTAGTCTAAAAGAAATGTGAGATAATGTCTAGATGCTTTTTATAATGGAGATCAAGTTTATAAATTGCCTGGCTGGGCTGATGAGACAGTGGATTGTTCAGTCAGATGGAACAGAGTAAATAGGCATTTTAACATCATAGATTTAGCCGGTGGTAACTTGTGGAATAGACACCGACTGGAATGCGGTTTTAACCAATCAGCATTCAGGATTAGACCCACCCGTTGTATAATACACAATACACAACACTATATAATACAATATAATACACAATACAATATCAGACACAATACAATATAACAAACAATAAAATAGAATACACAATACAATACACAATACAACATATTACACAATACAATACACACTACAATATAATACACATCACAATACAATAGACAATACAATATACAATACACAATACAATATAATACACAATACAATACATTTTTATACACAATACAATACAATAGAATACACAATAGAATACACAATAGAATACAATACACAATACAATATAACACAAAATACAATACAATACACTATACAATAAAATACACAATATAATACACAATAGAATACATTATGATACACAATACTATATAACACACAATACAACATAATATAATACACAATACAATACACAATATAATATAATACACAATACAATACAATATAATAAACAATACAATACAATACACAATACAATATAATACACAATGCAATATAACACACATTACAATACAATACACAATACAATAAAATACACAATATAATACACCATACAAAACAATATGATACACAATACTATATACCACACAATACAACACAATATAATACACAATACAATATAATACACAATATAATACAATATAATACACAATAGAATACAAAATACAATATAATACACAATACAATATAATACACAATACAATACAATATAATGCACAATACAATACACAATACAATACACAATATAATATAATACACAATACAATACATTATAATACACAATACAATATCATTCCCCATACAATATAAAACACAATACAATACACAATACAATACACAATATAATATACAACACACACTACAATATAATTCCCCATACAATACAATACACAGTACAATATAAGACACAATACAATATAATACACAATACAATCTAATATACAATACAAAATACAATATAATTCCCCATACATTATAATACACAATACATTATATTGCATAATACAATATAATACACAATACATTACAATATAATACACAATATATTACAATATAATACACAATACAATACACGGTACAATATAATTCCCCATACAATATAATACACAATACAATATAATGCACAATACAATATAATGCACAATACAATATAATATACAATACAATACACAATACAACATAATTCCCCATACAATATAATACACAATACATTATATTACATAATACAATATAATACACAATACATTACAATATAATACACAACACATTACAATATAATACACAATACATTAATTACCATACAATATAATACACAATACAATATAATGCACAATACAATATAATGCACAATACAATATAATATACAATACAATACACAATACAACATAATTCCCCATACAATATAATACACAATACATTATATTACATAATACAATATAATACACAATACATTACAATATAATACACAACACATTACAATATAATACACAATACATTACAATATAATACACAATACAATATAATATACAATACAATACACAATACAATACAATATAATTCCCCATACAATATAATACACAATACATTATATTACATAATACAATATAATACACAATACATTACAATATAATACACAATACATTACAATATAATACACAATACAATATAATATACAATACAATACACAATACAATACAATATAATTCCCCATACAATATAATACACAATACATTATATTACATAATACAATATAATACACAATACATTACAATATAATACACAATACATTACAATATAATACACAATACAATATAATATACAATACAATACACAATACAATATAATTCCCCATACAATATAATACACAATACATTATATTACATAATACAATATAATACACAATACATTACAATATAATACACAATACATTACAATATAATACACAATACAATATAATATACAATACAATACACAATACAATATAATTCCCCATACAATATAATACACAATACATTATATTACATAATACAATATAATACACAATACATTACAATATAATACACAATACATTACAATATAATACACGGTACAATATAAGACACACAATACAAAACAATACAATAGAAAACAATACAATAGAAAACAATACAATATGAATGAATACATTATAATAGATTACACACTCTGATGTGTGATTGATGCTCATTAACTGCTGGACAAGCTTCATCATTTACATTGTTATTTGGGATGAAGCAAGTCCACTCAGTCCAAGGGCATGGCAATGTTACCAGTTCCCCTCTGTTTAGCACTGTGTGTGCGTGTGTGTGTGCGTGTGTGCGTGTGTGTGTGCGTGTGTGCGTGTGTGTGTGTGTGTGTGTGTGTGTGTGTGCGTGCGTGCGTGTGTGTGTCTGCTCTCTCTTAACAACAACCAACCAGTGGACCACTGACTGACAGACAGTCACAAAAGGACGCCATCATCACAAACCTTATTTGGCCCTGTGGTCTTGTGTTCACCTCTCCCCAGTCCCCTCCAGGGAGCTAGTCAGGACTGACAGCACAGTGACCACATCATAGACGTCATGTCATTTAAATTAATGAGCCTCGGGGGGATTATTGGCTCTCTACATCAGAGACAGAAACATGTATGAAATGGTGCTCTCTTGTGGCGGCAACAGGGAAGGAGTATTAAATGAACGGGAGTTTACTCTAGGCAGGCAAGAGAAAATGACTTTTCTCCATGGCACACCCAGTTTGTTGCCTGGCTACCCAGACTCCCCAGTTTGTAGTGCATGCCACAACGTTAGTGTGCTTCTAAATATGGTTTAGGTCAACATAAAGATAAGACAGGGGTATATTCTACATAAAGATAAGACAGGGTGTATTCTACATCAAGATAAGACAGGGTGTATTCTACATAAAGATAGGACAGGGAGTATTCTACATAAAGATAAGACAGGGGGTTTTCTACATAAAGATAAGACAGGGGGTTTTCTACATAAAGATAAGACAGGGGGTTTTCTACATAAAGATAAGACAGGTGGTATTCTACATAAAGATAAGACAGGGGTATATTCTTCATAAAGATAAGACAGGTGGTATTCTACATAAAGATAAGACAGGGGTATATTCTTCATAAAGATAAGACAGGGTGTATTCTACATAAAGATAAGACAGGGTGTATTCTACATAAAGATAAGACAGGGTGTATTCTACATAAAGATAAGACAGGGGGTATTCTACATAAAGATAAGACAGGGGGTATTCTACATAAAGATAAGACAGGGGGTATTCTACATAAAGATAAGACAGGGTGTATTCTACATAAAGATAAGACAGGGGGTATTCTACATAAAGATAAGACAGGGTGTATTCTACATAAAGATAAGACAGGGGGTATTCTACATAGAGATAAGACAGGTGGTATTCTACATAAAGATAAGACAGGGTGTATTCTACATAAAGATAAGACAGGGTGTATTCTACATAGAGATAAGACAGGGGGTATTCTACATGAAGATAAGACAGGGGTATATTCTACATAAAGATAAGACAGGGTGTATTCTACATAGAGATAAGACAGGTGTGTATTCTACATAAAGATAAGATAGGGTGTATTCTACATAGAGATAAGACAGGGGGTATTCTACATGAAGATAAGACAGGGGTATATTCTACATAAAGATAAGACAGGGGTATATTCTACATAAAGATAAGACAGGGGGTATTCTACATAAAGATAAGACAGGGTGTATTCTACATAAAGATAAGACAGGGTGTATTCTACATAGAGATAAGACAGGGGGTATTCTACATGAAGATAAGACAGGGGTATATTCTACATAAAGATAAGACAGGGTGTATTCTACATAAAGATAAGACAGGGTGTATTCTACATAAAGATAAGACAGGGGATATTCTACATAAAGATAAGACAGGGGGTATTCTACATAAAGATAAGACAGGGGGTATTCTACATAAAGATAAGACAGGGTGTATTCTACATAAAGATAAGACAGGGGGTATTCTACATAAAGATAAGACAGGGGTATTCTACATAAAGATAAGACAGGGTGTATTCTACATAAAGATAAGACACGGTGTATTCTACATAGAGATAAGACAGGGGATATTCTACATAAAGATAAGACAGGGTGTATTCTTCATAAAGATAAGACAGGGGTATATTCTACATAGGCGCCGTACCTTCACACAAAATCATTTTGTCAACTACTAGGGCTAGGCTAATAGAGTCACTCAATGACTCACTGAATCCATGTGTCTGGCGTGTGCGATTCCATGTTTTCCGTCTCTCCTCCTCTCCTTCTCTCCTCCTCTCTCCTCCTTCTCTCCTCCTCTCGCTCCAACTCTCTTTACTCTTTCTCCTCACTTCTTTATTATCCACAACTCTTGGAGGGTGATGTTCAATGATTGGCTAGTTGGGGAATCGGAGATTGGAGGCTTGCATTTCTAATCGGTGTTCATGTTTAGCCTACACCTTGCACACCCACTGAGCCGAGAGGACGGACAGAGCGCGAGGAGCGTGAAAGGGCTGGAGCTCGGAGTTAATAACGGTTGGCAGTAGCAGCGGACCGAGACGACCGAAACAAAGTCGATACTTTTTTTAACGGATTTAACGGGCGAAATTGGCTAGTGCTCAAGTTGGGTCTAGAGGAGAGCTCATCAGTCAAGTTTTTTTCGTCTTCGTACGTGATTTCTGTATTATTATTCCGCGGCAGATGTTAAAATATACGGAGCTCTGGCTGATATACGAAACTTTCTTCTGACTTGCTCTGTCAGCGCTTCTTCTATGGTTCGCCTTTTACCCGGACGCGAGGGGAGTTGGAAGCGATAATATCTGGAGTACTGTTCCATCAAATTGTTAATCCGGAGTTATTGGTGTTTTGGGGGGTATTCTCTGAGATTTACTGTATTGGAGGAACTCATAGCAATAAATAACATTTTAAGTTTATTTTATTCCACGGGAGAAAGGATTTTATTTGTTTATTCCATGTTGCTTTATTTATTCCAGTAACCTAAACTACGTGTAGCCTATATTTTAAGGGACACATTGAAGAGAGTGGAGGGGCGACATCCACGGCATCGAGAGCACCTGGGACGTATCGCCGTGGCGTAGCCCGATAAAGATGCTCTCTGTTCGGATGCAGCGTGACCAAGGACTCGGTCCTCTACTGGTTCTCCTTGTTCTCACCAGTGGATATCTCGTCTCCGATGCTGGTAAGGAAAGCTTTTTAACTTTACCTTTATAACGCGGGCTATGTGGAGCTTTTATTTGACTGTGTTGGGAAGGGAAAATGACTGTCAAGCATAAAAATGCATTGTAATCCTATGGCCCATAGGCTATATAAAATGCGCAGCATATATAGTTTCGACACTTTATACACAAGATTGCCTTGTTTACCTGTGCCCTGCTCTGTCCTGATAGCGAGAGCTATCAACACGCACGCTCGGCGTGAGCCCAATCATTTAACTATTTGTATTTTCTTCGCTATGTAGCAATATACGATCTATAATACTGTCATAACACAGTGGACAATGAATTCCACATATTTTATAAACAAATATGATTAAATCCTTGTGGGATTAGGCCTCTTATGGAATTATATGTGTTGTAGACTTTTACATATTCTAGTTACCCCTACCATTCTAGTTGACACTACAAACATTATTTTAGAAATACCCCGTTTTTGAAGATAATATTTTCGATTTTCTGTTACAAGAGGAACAACTTCGTTTGAAAAGCTCTTGGACTGTAAATAAAACGAAGCAAATGTCTGGTCAAATAGAAAGAGACGAAAGGAACAGTCACATTAACGTTTACAAGATTCCATCATACGATGACGTTTGCTTAGGCATTATTTTTCATCATTTTATTTCCGCCTTAGTCTTTCTTGTGTCTCCTGAATTTTGAACAGGCCCGCCCACCACGCATGGGTTCGACGGCGGACATAGATAGGCTACTAGTGCCCATCCCCACCTCTCTACTCATAACTGAGAGAAACATGATGAATCAGACAACAGAGACACAGAGAGAGAGAGAGAGACAGAGAGAGAGAGAGAGAGAGAGAGAGAGAGAGAGAGAGAGAGAGAGAGAGAGAGAGAGAGAGAGAGAGAGAGAGAGAGAGAGAGAGAGAGAGAGAGAGAGAGAGAGAGAGAGAGAGAGAGTTTTTTTAAATGTTTTTTTCTCTTCTCACTTTTGTTTATTGTTTATTTCACTTGCTTTGGCAATGTAAACACTTGTTTCCCATGCCAATAAAGCCCCTTCGAATTGAATTGAGAGAGAGTTGTGTTTTTGAACAGCATGAGCCTCCCGGTGTGAAGGGAGTAATTAAGCTTTAGCTCGATGCCTTCTTGGCCTCCCTCTCTCTCTCTCTCTCCCTCCCTCCCTCCCTCCCTCCCTCCCTCTTATTCTCAAAAAGAGAAGAAGAAAAAGAACCAGCCTAACTTGTAACATTAAAAAAATTAAAAAAGACAGACAGAATAGTAGTTCTGACACACACACACACACACACACACACACACACACACACACACACACACACACACACACACACACACACACACACACACACACACACACACACACACACACACACTACAATGCCAGCCGAGGGAAGGCGCTGGTCCATGCGCTCCTCTCCTGAGTTATTTGGTCTGGTCCATCTTGGGGATATGAACTTACTTGTTTTGTTTATTTTGGCCTGCATGCCTTTTCCTCTTGACAAATTAAAATATGGACCGGTTTTTTAAAATTTTAATTAATTAATAATAAATAAAATGTTTTGTTGTTTTTAAATTAGGCTTAGGTCCACAGGAGTTTTTTTTTTTATAGATGTTTAGATATATTTGGAGATATACAGAGATATGTTGTATTGGCTTGACAGTTACTCTTGTTTTGTCACCAAATGAAAGGTGACCAAAATAGATGGTGGTTTAGTCTACTGAGCTCTATTGACGGCTGGTATCACGAGTTGATTGAAGGACGAGGACGAGACTAGAGGCAGACGAGACACTGTTATCTTGTGAATTGGCTTCAGCCTGTTTTGACCAGCATCAACGCCTCCGTCCTGTTTTGACCAGCATCAAAGCCTCCGTCCTGTTTTGACCAGCATCAAAGGGTCCGTCCTGTTTTGACCAGCATCAAAGGCTCCGTCCTGTTTTGACCAGCATCAAAGGGTCCGTCCTGTTTTGACCAGCATCAAATGCTCCGTCCTGTTTTGACCAGCATCAAAGCCTCCGTCCTGTTTTGACCAGCATCAAAGGCTCCGTCCTGTTTTGACCAGCATCAAAGGCCCCGTCCTGTTTTGACCAGCATCAAAGCCTCCGTCCTGTTTTGACCAGCATCAAAGGCTCCGTCCTGTTTTGACCAGCATCAAAGCCTCCGTCCTGTTTTGACCAGCATCAAAGCCTCCGTCCTGTTTTGACCAGCATCAAAGCCTCCGTCCTGTTTTGACCAGCATCAAAGCCTCCGTCCTGTTTTGACCAGCATCAAAGGCTCCATCTCTTAGGAGCGTAGCAGCAAGGCTGTTTAGGGAAGAAGACTGCTACTTAAGAGTGTTCTGTATTTTGCCTTTTCATTACTGTAACTCGGGCACGATAAAGTTATGTTGTGTGTAGTTTGTTGAACTAAAACGTGATGTGAATTGCAACTTAGCAGGCTACTGATAAACCGTTCCTATCAGAGCCATGTGGGCTCTGTGGAACCACCTGTAGCCTTGGTTGTTGCTCATTGAAACGAGGTTATTATTGGAATGACAGGCCTATCTGACTATGTAGCAGTAAACCCTGCTGTGAAGTTCCACCTTACTTTTACTTTAGGCCTACATCTCTCTCTCGCTCTCGCTCTCGCTCTCTCTCTCTCTCTCTCTCTCTCTCTCTCTCTCTCTCTCTCTCTCTCTCTCTCTCTCTCTCTCTCTCTCTCTCTCTCTCTCTCTCTCTCTCTCTATCTCTCTCTCTCAATTCAATTCAAGGGGCTTTATTGGCATGGGAAACATGTGTTAACATTGCCAAAGCAAGTGAGGTAGATAATATACAAAAGTGAAATAAACAATACAAATTAACAGTAAACATTACACATACAGAAGTTTCTCTCTCTCTCTCTCTCTCTCGCTCTCTCTCTCTCTCTCTCTCTCTCTCTCTCTCTCTCTCTCTCTCTCTCTCTCTCTCTCTCTCTCTCTCTCTCTCTCTCCCTGCTAATCAGATTGACACAGAAGGCAGGCAGAGTTCTGAAGGTTTAGTCAGTGGATTATGTTTGCTGTTCCAAAAGACCAGAGAGAGCACGCACTGCCTTGGCTCGGCTGGACTATATCGCAGAATACATGGGTGCTGGGAAACACACCGTGACTCTAATGATGATGCACCCCACTTTACCAATATACACTGAACACAAATATAAATGTAACATGTAAAGTGTTGGTCCCATGTTTGATGAACTGAAATAAAAGATCCCAGAAATGTTCCATATGCACAAAAAAAATGCATATTTCTCTCAAATTGTGTGCACAAATGTCTTTACATCCCTGTTAGTGGGCATTTCTCCTTTACCAAGATAATCCATCCAGCTGACAGGTGTGGCATATCAAGAAGCTGATTAAACAGCATGATCATTACACAGGTGTACCTTGTGCTGGGCGCAATAAAAGGCCACTTTAAAATGTGCAGTTTTGTTTCAGAACATAATGCCACAGATGTCTTAAGTTTTGAGGAAGCGTGCAATTGGCATGCTGACTGCAGGAATGTCCACCAGAACTTTTGCCAGAGAATTGAATGTTCATTTCTCTACCATAAGCCGCCTCCAACATGGTTTTAGAGAATTTGGCAGTACATCAAACCGGCCTCACAACCGCAGAACACATGTATTGCGTCATGTGGGCGAGCGGTTTGCTGATGTCAACGTTGTGAACAGAGCGCCCCATGGTGGCGGTGGGGTTATGGTATGGGCAGGCATAAGCTACGGATAACGAACACAATTGGATTTTATTGATGGCAAGCTGAAAATGTCCCAGTTTTCCCATGGCCTCCATACCCACCAGACATGTCACCCATTAAGCATGTTTGGGATGCTCTGGATCAACATGTACAACAGCATGTTCCAGTTCCCACCAATATCCATCAACTTCGCACAGCCATTTGAAAGGAGTGGGAAAACATTCCACAGGCCACAATCAACTCTATGTGAAGGAGATGTGTCACGCTGCATGAGGCAAATGGTGGTCACACCAGATACTGACTGGTTTTCTGATCAACGTCCCCTACCTTTTAGTTTTAAGGTATCTGTGACCAACAGATTCATATCTGTATTCCCAGTCATGTGAAATCCATAGATTAGGGCCTAATTAATTTATTTCAATTGACTGATTTCCTCATATGAACTGTAACTGAGTAAAATCATTGAAATTGTTGCATGTTGCGTTTATATTTTTGTTTTGTATATTTTTGTTCAGCCATTAAATCTCCTATACGTGCAGGTCATGCTAGGCTGATTCTTGAAATAATACTAAGCCTTGACCCTACCCCACCCGCAAACTGTGTGTGTGTGTGTGTCAGGGTGTTTTCCCTGGACAGACAGAGAGACATACAGAACAGAAAAGCTGCTTATGTATATTAAAAATACGGGACTGCTAAAATATTGCTCAGCTTCAGAAATCCTTGAAATGAGAAATGAGAAATATTCAAATAAATAGTGGATGGATTTGAACTGAAGTCCTGGCCAGGGGGCAGGGAGTAGAGCTGCAAGGATGAGGACAGGAGAGGACAGGAGAGGAGAGGACAGGAGAGGACAGGAGAGGAGAGGAGATGAGAGAGGTGAGGAAGAGAGGATACTAGAGGAGAGGAGAGGAGGAAGGGAAGAGAAGAGAGGAGGAAGAGAGGAGAGGAGGAAGAGAGGAGAGGAGGAGGAGAGGAGAGGAGGAAGAGAAGAAAGGAGAGTAGAGGAGGAAGAGAGGAGAGGAGGAAGGGAAGAGAAGAGAGGAGAGGAGGAAGAGAAGAAAGGAGAGTAGAGGAGGAAGAGAAGAAATGAGAGTAGAGGAGGAAGAGAGGAGAGGAGGAAGAGAGGAGAGGAGGAAGAGAGGTGATGAAGAGAGAAGAGCAGACAACGGCTCAGTGTCCCAGGACAAAGTTTATTGTCTGAAAAGAAAGAATAGTGATAGGCTGAGGAGGTACAGTATATTACATAGTATATTTAGAGGCTCGGTAAAGCATGGTGACAGATAGCATTTATCTTCTATCTCTTTATGTCTTGGCTGGCATTCTTTCAATTTTCTCCATCCTGTCTATCTTTCTCTCCCTCTCCCTCTACCTCTGTCTCTCCCTCTGTCTCTACCTCTCCCTCTACCTCTGTCTCTCCCTCTACCTCTGTCTCTCCCTCTCTC